>NW_006494612.1:2567521-2581959 GCF_000325575.1 Pteropus alecto | reverse complement strand
AAAAAAAAAAGAAAAAGAAAAATAGAATAACATTTATTTCAGGAACTTTAAAAATTCTTCCATCATATTTGTTAGACTGACAGCTGTTTTATGGTTTATGAGGACTAGCCAACATTAAAGGATTTTGCATTTGATTTAGAAAAGTGTAACTGAGATGAATTTATTAGACTTTCTGGGTCTGCTATGCAAGTGGAGATCCTGTACCTTCTTAAAGCTGATGCTTCAACACAGAAGGTGGTGTGTTCATAAGTGTATGCATCTTAAATTGATGCCTTAACTAGTTTCAGAAATATCTGTGGCCCCAAACCTTTCTGGGATACAAAATAATTCATTCTTCAGTCTAACACTCTCCCAACTGAGCTATTTCTGCTGCTGCATAATAATTCATTCTTTTAATCCAACATTTCTCATCTTCTACGTTTGTTGATCAGGACTCTAATTCACTTCTAAAACTTCCTATCCTACTACACTAGAGCAAATAATCATCTTTCCTTAGTCCGTATATCTAGAATTATTCTGTTTGACTAGCAAATTTTGCTTGTGGGCTTATTTGCCTAGCTCTGCATAGCTATATCAAAAAGTTTTATAGTCTACTTGGGGAGATGAGACATAAGCACAAAACATTCATGAGAACTAGTACTCTTTAAGGTAGTTTAAAATCTCAGTTTAATTGCAGTTTGTAAAAGAAGGGTGGTATGGTTTTCTGTAGGAGTAGAAGGCTTGATAGAAAAAATGGGACTTTTAGTGGACTTTGAAGATTTAGCATAAGATTTATAAACTATCAAAAAGACAACAGAGGATGTGAAAATTTTAAATTAAGCTTGGGCTTTTGGGAGTCACGTATAGACAAAGTTTCAAGTTGAGCTATGTCTTCTCGGAGATCAACATGGGCCTGTGAATTCTTATTAGACTGTGTTCATTTTATTTATAGTTCCCATTTGATTTTTCTCATACGGTTGTTGCTAATACTGATAAGATTTGTGGGTACAGAAGCACTTTGAAAAGAACCTTTCCTAAGTTGTTTTAGTTCTTTAGCTAATTTGCAGGGGAAACTGAACAAAAAAAGAGTAACCAAATACTGTGAAACCCCTAAATTTTTTAACTTTAGGCCAGGTGTCTATTGCAAATCTTATTAATTCTAATAATTTTCAGCTTTATTTAAACTACGTAACACGAAGACTTTTCTTATCCTTCTTCATTCAGTGCAAGTAGAGTTTTATATAGTTGGTCACTCAGCTAACGACTATTTATTGGGCACCTATTATGTGCTCAGGATTTTCTTGTATCTATAATTGAAATTCTGCCTGTTAGAGCTTAAAATTTTAGCAGCAAAAAAATATAAGGCTGAATGTATTGAAGTATTGGTTAGTAGTGTGATGCTGTATGGGACTGTTGTAGAAGTCCAGGAAAGAAAGAAAGAAAAAAAGCACCTTGCATAATCAGAGATTTAGACGGCTAATGAGAAGAGAAGGCCTTACAGGTGGCTGGACAAGTACGAGAAAAGCCTTGAGGCAGAAGAGAGGGGTAGGAAAGTAGTGAAGGGGTAGAACTGATCAAGTGTTTTCCAAACAATTTCTACTTCTCTTGTTGTTTGAATGTGCAAAAAGGAGAGTCCTGAAATGGTTTTATTTAATATTTTTTGGCAAACAAAATTCTGTCTCTCTACATGCACCACATCACACATACATACACACATCTATATAAAGGTCTCATTAATTTTCCTTGATTATTTTTGTAGTTGACAATAAAGTATACATATTTTTAATCAGTAGACAACTTTGTGATACAGTCTTAATTTTTAACAATTTCACCTGTGAGGTTCGTATTGGTAAATAATCAGATTTGTGCTTATTACGTTTTAAAGAATCTTAGTAAATATTCTAAATACGTGAGTTCCAAGGTTAAGTTTCATAAAGTTTTCAAGAAAGTCATAGCAATCAAGACTTTTTTCCCTTCGATAGGCCACTTGGAAGTAAAAGTTAAAAATTAAGTATGAGAAATGCAGAAGTTATAAAGGGAACTTGAGAATTTATTTTTAGACTATTAACCAGACACACTTTTCTTGGCCAGCTGAAGACCCATTAAAATAGTGCTTAGCTAGAGAAACTATTATCAAATCTAAATTATTGTTTCTAAATAATACATATAAAGTATTTACAGATTTATCTGCATGAATAAAAGACAGCCATTTCTCTTAACAAATTTTAAGAGCACCGTGCTTCTCGAATGTTAATGTGTATATCAAGCACTTGGATATCAGATTGCAGATTCTGATTCAGTGGGTCTGGGCTGGGGCCTGGATTCTGCATTTCTAAGAAGCTCCCAGGCGCTGCTGCTGCTGCTGGAACGTGAGCTATGCTTTGAATGGGAGGTACTGGAGAACCAATTTATGAGTACATTGGCATCTATTTTATGATTTTTATTTTAAAAACTAAGTGCAGTGTTAGGATGAGGAGGAGCTTTTATACCTTAAGCATGGTCCAGAAGTGTTGACCATTCATTAGTGAGTTACTAGTCAGTAGAGAGCTCTATTGTATCCTAGTGGTTAGCCGTGAATAAATGCTCAGGAAATGTTTGGTTGAGTAAATAAATATATTAAGTATTGGCCTGGGAATGCCATTAAGGTGCATGCTTTTCCTCGTTACACAAGTAACCCAGCAAACCACAAAAGTCTTTTAGTCTTAAAAAAATTACTTCGGCCTTAATTTATTATAAGAAAAGGAACTCAGATCTAGGTATTATGAAATGCATAGCACAACAAAACCACTAAGAATGCAGACGCTCAGGAGAAAAGAGAATCGAATTAAATCCTACCTTCCTGAAGGACTGTGTTCTTTACCTTTTCTCCTGCTGTGTCCCCCAAGTTCTCCTCTAGGGTATTTCTGACCAAGATAGATATGTCAAAGAAGGATGCAGCTATTTCTTCCTGACTGCCTTCTTAGAATTACCTTAGAATTACCTCAGCATTTGAAACCTCTACATAGTCACTTTCTATTCTTTAGTACTCCAGCATTACTAAAGTACTTAGTAGTACTTCACCTGTAGAATCATTTCTTTGAATACTTTTACTATCCCCCTCCCCCTTATTAGCTCATAACAAAGTACTACTTGCCAGACATGCCTATAAACTAGAACACAGCACTGACATTACAGGAAGGTACTGGATTTTAAGGAGGTCACAAAGTTAATTTGAAATATGTTTATATTAATTTTTACAATCATTATTGAAGTGAAAAACTCAAATCAAAAAATTCTTGTAGAGTACTTGAGGACCCCCAAAAATGCTTCTTCAGGCACTTGGGGATTTTAAAAGCCCAACTGGAGAACTTCTCCAGATCTCAGGGCACCACTTCTAGGCAAAAGATTAGGTTTCTGGTTCCTTTACTCAGGCCTATTTTATCAGAAGAAAACAGTAGGATTTAAGGCAGAAGGTGGCATATAAACAGTGTTGTTTGCTTGTTTATTGGTTTTTGTCCTTAGTACATCTTCCTTGGCTGGTTGAGAATTAGTTTAGCATTCCTAGTCCTAGTTATAGCTCAGTCTGCAAAACAACCACTTAGAATAAGAGCTGCAGCCTTCCACAGAAGAGAGAGGAGTTTTGCAAGCTAGTTGAAGAGGATCTCCAAGTTTTTTGCTCAATCAGCTAACAGCAAACAGGAATTCATTTTGGTTATTGTGTGAACTTGCTACCTGAAATGTTTCTGAGCCAATTTACTAAAGTACAGAGTCTAGGTTTTAACACTGTCCTTTCCTCATCTCTGCCTAATAACTTTCTCAGCAAATCAATCCATCCTATCAAATCTGACTGGTTCTACCCTGATCTCACACCCACTTGGGAATCTTTACTATCTGTGGTGTCTTACTTGGTGACATCTCATTAACACTAATCATTCTGTTCTTCAATTTCCTTTTGCTTCCTTGCAAAGGGGCTCGATTTTTCAGATTGACCAAAATCAAATTTCCTTTCCCTAGTCTTCTCCTTAGACTGTAATCAGTTGGTGCCTCAGTTAACTTCCTTTTGAGTCTTCTTCTTAGACAAAATGAACTAGGAAACCCATAAATTCTCCCCCGCTACAAGAAGTTGGAGTGTAGAGCTTTCTCTTAACTATGGTCAAGCTTCAATAGTACTGGTTGCAAAATAATTGTAATGAATGGAATCTGGCTTCCTGAAAAACAAATAAATGCCTTTCCTGACTTGGAAGCATCCTTAATTATATATTTGGAAATGCAATATTTTCTTATCTAATGGGCATCTGGAAACCTGGGAGCCATCTTTAATTTCTTCTTATTTCCCTCTCCTCTTGATTTTCTTCTTTCATTTTCTTCATTTCTATTGCTTCTAATTTGGCTTATGATACCATCACCATCACCATAATCTCTTTGCAAACACTACCCACTCCTATACCCAATTTTACTCCTTGAAAGTGATTTTCCTAAACTCAAATCTGATCAATTACCCCCCGGATTTAAATTCTTCAGTGACTCTGCTTGGTCCACAGGATGAATTCTGAAATGTATAGCTCGGCTTACAAAGTTTTCATGGTCTGGACTCTGTTTTCTTCTTAAAGTTGAGTCTTGCCGTGACTGCATACACTAAGTATTCTAGCCAATATTGAATTGCTTTCAGTTCCCCTAATTCAGGATGTCCTTCCCCATAACTAGTCCTTCGCATGTGCTTGCCCTCTGCCTGGGAGGAGTCTTCCTTCCAGACCCCTATTTCTCCTTCAGGAACTCAGTTTATACATCACATGCTTGGCCCCCATGATGCTTTGCATTTGTTCCTTTTATACTCCTTAGCATTCTGGATTGAATTTATTTATCCATTTGTCCCATTCAGGGTGGTGTGCAACTTGAAGGCATAAAGTCTTACATTCATCTCAGAATGTCTGGACTTTCCAACATCCAATTTTGCGGCAAAGTAATTTTAGCAAGGACAAGAGGAAATCAGTCATTCTCATTTTAGTTCACACCAGAGCACCAACTGTTGAATTATCTATTCCATATAAGACTAACTGAATTCTTCCAGGCTTGATTTAATAAACTGATAAAATAAATTTATCCTGCTTTTGTTTATCTAGGTAAGGGTTAACCCACTGCCTGGCACATAATATATGTTTTAATATATATTAGCCACCAGAAATTATTGTTAGAAATTTATGGGCAAATTACCATCTAACTAAGGAGCCAGCAAGCCATGCCATTTGTTTATTAATTAGCTTGTCTTCATTTAAGTCTTTTCTACAGTTGGATTTCCAGGTTGATTTTTTTTCTTTGAACTTATTCTGATCCTCAATATATCTGACTCTTAGTCTGCCTTACATAAAAAGGAAAGGATAAAATTTAGGAGATAAAGTCCTGTGGGAGTAAGGATTTCTTCAAATTTTCGATTAAACTTTCTGTGTTTAAAGGCTTGAGCACACTCTCCTAAACAGAATTGTGGGAAGTTCCATCTGTAACTCCAAACCAAATGAAACTAAATTTAATTAATCCTTGTCTAGGAAAAGCAAGCTGCCTATCCTATATTTAAATTTGAAAAGACAACTAAGAGTAAAAAAAATTGTGTGTGTGTGTATTTGTGCAGAATGAGCAGAGCGACATGTCAATTATGACTTCGAAATTCAACCCCTTATGCAATGTACCTCTTCAGGCAATTAGATAAATAAATCCCAAATGGGATCTCACAGGGACAAACAACGCTTAAACATTCATTCTTTCACACAACAAATATTTATTGAGCTCCTCCTCTATGTCTGGCATTATGTTAGGTACTTAGCTGGGTACACATGCTGAAGAATGCTTTCACAATGGTGAAGGACACAGGCTGTCTTCACATGGACTGTCTCCCCACCCCTCCTTCTGCCTCCAACTACTTATTGTCAGTATCACCAGGCAGAAAACTAAGGAATCAGAATGTGAAGCCCATACCAACTGCAAGGGAAGAAAAGGATGTCTATGTGGTCCCCCGTGACCCAGAGCCAGGGTACACAGAGCAGGAGGCAGTGGCTCCCAATTCAGTTAAGGTCAGGAAACTAAATGTCCAGGTCCAGTAAGAATAAAAAAGGGGATTTCACAGGTTGGCTATTTCCTGGAGTTATGTGTAGCTGTAGCTCATTCATTCTTCTTGCAGTCTAGTATTTCATTGTGTGAACATCCTACGGTTTATTCATTCTCTATTGCTGGTCACATGGTTGCTTCTAATTTTTGTCTTTTACAAACAGTACTACATTTTTTAAACATGTTTTGGTGTACACATGACAAATTTCTATTGGATATATAAATAGAAATGAAATTTCTGGGTCACAGGATAGGCTTAGATCAACTTTAGAAGATAATGGCAATTAGTATTCCGAAAATGGTTATACCAGTTTATACTCCTGTCAGCAGCATATGAGAGTTCTAGTTTTTTCATATCCCTCCCAATTCTTAATAAAATCAGGTGTGTGTGTGTGTGTGTGTGTGTGTGTGTGTGTGTGTGTGTGTGTGTGTTTAACCTCTGGTGGCTAAAATTGCAAATTTATTGATTATTAATGAAGTTTAGAACATTTCATTCATTGGATATTCAAATATTAGTTATATTTATTAGGCATTTTCTTTTGTGCAATAACTATTCCATTCTCTTGCTGCCCAATTTTTATTGTTTTGACACTGTGTGTATGCGTAAGGAAGGAGAATGAGAGAGATTTTTTATGTATATTGCATGGGCTGCTCCTTATCAATGAATGTATCCTTATCATGATCGGTTCCTCCTTGTCACATCTCAGCTTAATGTCACTTTCTCAGAGAGGCTTTGCTCCTCATCCAGTCTAAAGGAGTTACATAGCTAGGTCCTTCTCTATCACAAAACCCCACTATTATGTATCTGGTTGTTTTGTCGTCATTGTTTTGCTTTTTGTCGAGTGGCTCCACAAATTCAAGTGTAAGCTCCATGAAGACGGGACCATGAATCTGTGAAGGCAGAACCATGTGTGTCGCTTTAATGGATTTGTGTATGAATCATATGAACACAATATGGAGTGAAATAATCCAGAAACACATTGCATGCTTTCATTTATGTAAAATTCAAACAGATAAAACAAATCTATAGTGTTGGGAGTCAGGTTTCTTTATGGAGAAGAGAGAGGGTAGAAAAGGGCATGAAAGAGGCTTCTGAGGTTCTGGTAATATAGATATTTTAACAATCTGAGTGAGCTCGGTGGTCGTCAATGGATGCATTCACTTTGTGAAATTACATTGAGCCGTACACTAATCTGTTTATTTTTCTGTATGCATTTTATACTTTAATAAAAAGTTAAAATCTGAGAATACTTACTGAAGATTCATTTTTAAGTCATAATCTGAATCTTCTGGTTCCTCTGGACTCAGTTTTGAAAGAGTTTATTTTGATGTCTTTCTTTTACCCTGCAGTTGCACTTCAGTTGTCCATTTTTCTGTGCATTCACCCTTAAGTTTGAGGGTGTAGGGGCCTATGTAAGGAGGCTGTTTGGAAGTTCTGTGGACAGAGAGGCTTTTTTACTTTAGATAGAAAGGGTGGGAAGCTGCTTTTTACCCTAGATGTTCCCCCAATATCAGAATGAGGGGGATTTCATGTTAGCTTCCAAAGTTTTCAGAGAGCTCGTTTAACTTCTTTAGCAAAGAATCTTACAGTTTTGGGGTGAAGGGTCTGTCTGTCAGTCTGGGTACAGGAGTAAGGATTAGCATGTGGGTGGGCAACTTTTCCAGATAAAGACCTTCAAATAGTCTTCATGTTTTTGCCATTTTCCTCCTTCCCACTTTCTGTCACACCTGTTCACACCTGGGATATCTTGCTCCCTTCACTGTAGCAACTTCCTCCCCATGAATTCTAGATTGAGGTTCCTTTCAATCTGTTTTAATTCATCAATAGCTCTCCTTTAACTTTTCAGAAGCTTTTGACTCTCTTTCATATTTTGTAGTTTCTCTTTAGTTAGTTCTTTTTGATAATATGGGCTTATACTTTTTCAATTTCCTTTATGTTTTCTTGCATTTGAGGAAGAGAGCCGTGTATTCATTTGGCCATTTTGATCAAGAAAACTCACTGTTTTATCACATAACATAGTCGCACTTAAACTTTCTTGCTTTACATTTTCCCATACATGTTATATCCCCTATGAGGAATTAAGAGCATTTTACTACCTCTCACTTTCCTTTCCTGCTTCAACTTCTGATTTCTATCATTTTAAATTGTCGAAGTTTAAGTCATTTACATTTTCCATTTAATAAAATGAAGCTCTTCTGTTATTGCTCTAAAGACTTCTAAAAGTTTTAGTCCCTCACCAAACAGCAAGAACTGTCGTGTGCTTGGCCCATTTTGAAGGAAAGGTAATCCTGCGTCTAATCTTGTTGTTCATATAAGACAAGGTAATCCTGCGTCTAATCTTGTTGTTCATATAAAAATAATATTAAAATAAAATAAAAATAATATTAATTATTTTTAGCTTCTTTTACTCCTTCTGCGTCATATTCAGATGCCACTTTTCTTCTTATTCTCGTCAGTCCCTTAAAATTATTTTTTTCTATTGCTGATATAATTCCTCAAGTAACATATTTATATTGGATTCCTGGATGGTAAGACGTCTTAGTTCTTGCATGTTTAAAAATGTCTTGATTGGTAATTTGGCAGGGCACAGATATTTTAGATTCAAATAAGTTTCCCTTCAAAATTGAAGGCATTGTTTCTTCTTCTAGCATTTAATATGGCAATGATAAGTCTGATGTCAGTCTGATTCTCATTTCTTGCGTAATCTATTTTCTTTGGAACCCGCTAAAATTTTCTCTTTATCTAAATAATTTTGAGACTTTACAATATATCTAGGTGTGGATCTTTTTTATCATTCGTCTTGTCTTTCACTTGGAGGGCCCTTTTAATCTTAGGACTTGTGATTTTTTTCCGCTTGGTGAAAGTTAATTCTATTATTTCTTTTGATTATATATTATTTATATAGTATTTTCCTTATACTGGAAAGGGACTCCCTGGATGTGTCTTCCCACTAATAATTTTTTCTCTCATATTTCTCTCTCTTTTTTTTTGCTCTGCGTGCTAGGATAATATCTGAACTTGACTATCTAGATCACCAACTTCTCTTTCTGTTACTCATTTTTTACAAATACTTAGTAACCCATGGTTGCCAATTTATATTCATGACTGAATCAATTTATTGTTGATTAGTATGGCTATGCAGTTGGTTAGGATTTTCTCTGCATTTGATTAACATTTACTGTGATTTTGAATGGAAAAGTTTTTTCATTATATTTTCTCAATAGTAATTGCCTAAAGTGTATAGAAATCTTAGCAGTTTTTGGACAGTTCTCTTGTATCCAGCCAATTTTCTAAACGATCGTATTCTATTACCTTTCTAACTGATTTTCTCAGTAAATTATTATATTGTCTTTAATTCATAATTTTTCTTCTTTCTACCAGTTTTACTTTTCATTCCTGTTCCATGCCTTATTGTTTTGATAATTAAGTGTCTATGTTCAAGGCTCTGTGTTACATGCAATATACTTAATAATATGAAATAATTATAATAATTTGTAATATCCATCATTGTAATGCCAATCTTAGTCATAAGAGGTCAAATGACAACAGAAATAAATAAAATAATTTATATTTGGTAATTCATCATTGAATGTTGCTATTCTGGATAGAGTTGATATAAAAATAGGACACAAAAGAGTTTTGTTTATTTGCTTTTTAAACTGCGACTACCAGAAAATTTTCTGTTAAAATTTAGGAAGATTTTAATATGGGACTCTGGAATGAACTTTTCTATCTTTTGGGGCTAGTCAGTTATTTTTTTATTGCTACTTAAAATCTCAAAATGTAAAATGGATAAATATGCCCCCATAATTTGACCTCTATTAAATCTTCACCAGAAAATTATGGGGATGGATTGGCAATCTTACTCTATCAAATAACTATAATAAAAGAAAAGAACAAACAGAAAACCCCAGTAGTAATCACACAAGGCCAGATTTTAATGAAGCAGCATATGATCTTTTACTTGATAAATAGGTTACATGTTTGATTATGCACATTTAATAGCCAGGCTGTGATTTGTTCCAAACCACCATGAAAAATATCTGCTACTTATTTTATAAGACAACTTCTTTGTACAAATACCTCACTCCTTCTGACTACATCTATTACTATAAAATATGGAACATTTGACAGATGAGAAATCAGTTTCATTAAAGAACAGAGCCAGTCAGGTATGGTTCAAGGATTAGAATCAGTTTCCCCTTTATTCTGAGTCCTGACATGTACAATAAAAAACATGTACTTGGATTTCCTTTTTCACTTTGTCTATCAAGGATTTCGTAGAAAACCCTGGAGCACAGTTCTCATAATTGTGAGATCCTCAGCCTGCATATACGATTTCTTGATTTCCCTATATCTCAGCTTTCTATTTTGTTTTTGGATTGCTCTTAAGTCACTTCAAGTCTGTTGGGTGATACCAAAGGAAAGAGAGAAGAGAAAAGGCAGTGAGGGAAAGAAAAGAAGGGGAAAGGAAGAGAGAAAGGGAAATAGAGTTTATATGAAGATTTTATTTTAAAGGAGGAATTTCTTTTCTTTTTTATAAGAATTGGCTGTGACCTAACACTAATTTGGACGAAACTCTCTTTACCTCATCCTTTTCCCTCCCTCTTCTCTTGTCTCCTCTCTCTTTTTCTCTTCTAACTATATCCTTACACTTGCCAGCAGAGGCAGACAGCCCCAAGTAGTACATATTAACTCATTTCAGTAGGTGCTGCTGACAGTTATTACCATTAGATTATCAGCTCCATCTTCTTTGATAGGAAGAGAATCACTTACAGCCCCACAGACCAATGCATTGTCCACACAGTTCAAATGACCAAGGGAGCACTTGGGTGAAGGAGGAAGGAAACTTGCTGTGTCAGAACTCTCAGTTCTACTTTTGATGGGAAAATTTCTTTACTTTTTTAGTCTGGGTCTGTAACTCCTCATCTGTCCTCACACCCCCAGCCCAGGTACACATGCATCTGTGTCATCCAGTTCCATGTGCATTGTGTCTTTCCCCACCAGAAGCCAGCCTGTTACTGCTCTCGTTACTCCTATATGTGTTAGTCTGCATGCAGATAGGATTTTTAGACTTGTCCAAGAAGCATATGAATTTCTTGCCTGTGAGTACATTAACACAATCTTTTAAAAAAAAAATTACTAAAAGAGTTGATTACAAAATAATTTGTTTATTCAATAGCTCAACAAGCAAAAGATAAATGGCCTTAAAATGTGATGTTATCAAAGGGTCTAGTCATATTTATTATTTGTCTCTGTTACATGATCAATTTTTCTTTTTTGCTGAAGTTGATGACACTAAATTCACCTGTAATCATCTGTTTTTATAATCACATTTAAAGATTTTAAAAGATAAGTAAAATGAAAAAGGCAACACCCTTTGCATTGCGCTGGCCATAGCTTTAGTTCTGTGATGGAGAACCTTTCTTTTCCAACATTTGCCATGCCTAATGAGCTTATACACAACAGTTGACCCAAAGAAGATCCCCACCCCACCACAGCTGTCAGAAGAGAAGATTAACATTGTTGTTATCTGAAGTTCATCATTATGACCTCCTGGTCTCTATAACCTTGGACAGGACATCACTGTGTAGACTTTCCACCTGGTCATCCTGACCTTGGTATACAGGGTCAACAGAGCTAATGCTGGAAACATCAGGCCAAGCCAAGTCTCTGGAACTATCTCAGCTAAGAACCTGCAGATTTGCAGGACTGTGTGCTCTGCGACAGTGGCTGCAATCACTGATGGCGCCAGAACTCGCAAAGAAGCTGGCCCTGCAAGGATGTCACCCCGGGTAGCTGGCCACGCTGGAAAGAAAAATGGATCAAAACACTCTTCATACTGTTGTCTCTCTTTGAATTTGTGTTTGTTGTTGTTGTGAGGGGCAGACCTTCTGCTGGCCAAGTCACAGAGGTTCAAGGGTGGTTCCTCAGGGAGTGCCCAGTGTGCCTCCATTTCCCTGATTCAGCATAAAGGCTGTTTCTGATTTCTGAATATGGTTCGTTACCACCAGTTTCAGGCTGCAGCTGCTGCTGTTTTATTTTGCATTGCAGGACTTATTACTATTGTCGATTCATCATTACATAATGTTTTATTTATATTCTCGAAAACTCAATACCATGTTGTTGTTCTTTTTGAATAGAATACAGATTTCTTGGGAGCTCAGCAGATGCATGGAAACCTCTTGGTCCCCTGGAGACGGAAGTTCAGAGTTGGGAGAAGGAACCACTGACAATTCTGCTTTACCTTCAAGGAGGAGCATAGACATATGCATCGATGGAGTCAAACTTCATCATAATCTCTTTAAAGACGAGTGATGTTGAGAACTTGAAGAATGTCTGGAAGATAGAAATTAGTGAAATCCAGAATATATTTGATAGTGGCCTGGTTTATAGGTGATGATGTATTATATGAAGAATAGCTGCATTTAAACTGTTTGCCTGCTCCTTTCTTTGGGCCTGATAGTACTCTGGTAGTGATTGTCCAGAAATCTTTCTAGAAGGAAAAATTACTTCTTTAGACTCACCTGTAAAGATTTAAGACAGTGGTCCCCAAACTTTTTGGTACCAGGGACTGGTGCTCCTATGAGAATCCAGTGCCTGATGATCTGAGGTGGAGCTGAGGTGGTGCTGCTAGCGCTGGGGAGCAGCTGCAAACACAGATGAAGCTTCGCTAGCTTGCTCACTGGCCTCCACCCACCTCCCCGCCACTTATGTCCTGCTGTGCAGCCCTATTTCTAACAGACCACGTACCTGTATAGGTCCATGGCCTGGGGGTTGGGGACCCTGTTTTAAGACATATTGCATTCATATATCATTGATTAGGAGGCCCCAAAGAGCTTACCTTGTGTTTCCTAGGACAATGGGAGAAAGAAAACTTTCTGCTTCCACATTGCTCTCACTTTTGTTAAAAAGCCTTTTAGTAGTCTGTAACTAATGAAGGCCCTGGACAGCATTTAGGTCCTGCTTCTAATTGCTATCACTCTAGAGCACATGTGTGGTTCAGACGAAATAAGGGCATTGTACCAATGAGTGAAAAGACAGCCAAGTGTTTACATCATTTGCAGTGAATTTTTGTTGAGAGCAGGAAGAAAAAGTCAAGACAAAGTTGGAGGTATACATCAGGAAGCCTTTTCTGGATAGGATGATAATATTTGCATGCTGCACCTGTTGCCAGGTGTGCTCTGGGCACCAATTGTGCAAGGCAGCGGTCAAAGCATTAAGTTTGGAAGGTATTATTCTACCTTTGCCAGCCTGGTTGACAATTTAAATTGTAATCAGAAGTAGATTGGAGTTGAAGTCTTATGTCCTGTCCTAAGGCATAAAAATTTCAAAGGGCGGTTGGAGGGGCTATGGGGGCGATCCTCCCCCGGGGCCACTGTGTGTTAGCAGGTCCTGGTCCCAGCTGTTTTGTGTCTACTGGTAGTTTGCTTTTTTAACCAAGCTATCTACTCTTTAACACATGTCCTTGTGGACAAATGACTGCTTATTGGGAAGAAATTAGCTCACATTCCAACTAAATGTAAAGACCTTTTGACATCTAATAATAGTTCTCATAATGTCCATTATGTACCAGGCACTGAGCTAGAAGCTTTACATATATTATCTCTAATCTGCACAATAAGCCCCCAAACCAGAGCATGTCCTCTGGTTTCATGGATGATAAGGCGAAGGCTCACATATGCCACCAGATATGCCCAGTGTTAGAGGATAAGTAATCAAAGGAACAGAACCTCAGTACGGATCTGAATGTAAAGACTGCCATCCTCCTGCCACTAAACCATTCTGTGCCTCTCGTTAGCTTCGTGCCATGAGCCTACCAGCTGAACCAGGGAGCCCAAACTTCTTTTCCAAAATTTTGAATTAAAAACAACAAAACACGATAACATTCTAACATGGACTAAAATAAACAAGCATATAAACAAAATTCCTCCTAAGTTGGCTTCTTATGTTTGGATTTTAGGCTAAAGATAGTGGGCTATCTTCCATCAAGAAATAGGATCTGGGGAAGGGAGGGTACAGGGACGAAAAGGGGAACTTAGAAGACAAAGTGGATTTGACTCGTATAACTGTAGTGCACCCTATGGGGTGATGGCAAAAAACAATTTTTAATGCTTGAATTGAATGGCCCTCTGGGAAGGTTTGTATTTTAAGACTTCTGGGCACATTGGCTAACATAGCTAGAAGTCTGCAGGACACACAGAAAACAGAGGGGAAGCATTAAATCAACACAGGACGTGGACATGGCCTGCTGGTATCTGGTGCAGATCAAAAGTGAGTGTGCCCAACGGGTGATGGGCTGGGTAAAGTGCACAGCTGGGGAGGAGAGTAGAGAGAGTGAGCACAAATGGCTAGAACACACTCAGAATCCTCATGTCTGCCA
>NW_006494612.1:2536428-2567472 GCF_000325575.1 Pteropus alecto | reverse complement strand
ATTGGCCAAGTATCATGTGGCCACACTCCTGGGTTCTTCGTGGGTTTGCTAGAGTTAGCGGCATTTCCCATCATCAGATTTATTTCCCTGACCTCAAAAATGACCCTTGAGTTTTTCCTGAAGGTTTTTGTGAAAACTAATCTCTAATCCTGTTGCCAGTGCGTGGTCCTTCCTTTCAGGACCCCACCTGTGTTGCTCTGGGGGAAGCCCTTTGTCAGATCTCCCTCTGCCCTCAGAGTTGCAGGCAGATGTGGCCAGACAGCTGGGGATCGTTAGCAACAATCAAGGAGCAGCATTAAAAGGCAGCAGGGCTGAGTGTCTTGGTTCTTGCACTGGCCTGCCTGAGGAAGCCATCTGGACAAAGGAAATTTGCCTTCAACCTTGGCAAGAGAACTTTTTTCTGTTTGAACTTTGTTTAAAACCTCAGAGTGGGTGATCATTTTGTTTAAACTTTCCTTAAAACAAAGAGTGGGAGATCCCCCTGCAATTAACAACAGGAACCTTCCACTCTTAATAGATTTGATAGGAAAAAAATGCAAGGACTATTCTGATACCCATTAACGTGGCTCTATTAGGAAGATGGGAGGAAAGACACAAAGGAGTGAAATTGCAGGCTCAGGAGAGCTTCGTCCTTGATTGGACCCTCTCCCATTTTGGGACTATCCCATTGATTGCTGAGGGCTTCTGCCTGTGGCTACCGTACAGCAAAAATTTAATTTTCAGCATAATTTCCTGTATTCATTATTCATCTTTGCTCAGGAATTGACTCAGTGCTCACAAATAATGGGATTTGTAGCTCTGCCTTAAAGTGATTCAATAGGGAAGTGCATCCTCTCACTTGTGAGGCAGAGTTATGAATGCAGCTGCTTTTTTTTCTATGCTGCCTATTTATTTAATGCAGTTCAAATACTGGACTTTAGCCAGATTCATATAATGGTTTTCTCTCTTGACTGGAGTCAAAAGTTTTTTCTTTAAAACTAAAAGTTACTATTACACCTATGTCTGTGTTGATATTATCTAGAATACACATATTCATAGATGGGAATATATGTGTATTTAGCCTCCAAAGGAAAGTTTACTGGAACCCTCCTCCTCCCTTCGCCCCCACAGCCCCTGGCCGATGTAGGCCTGTGGCAGATGCATGTGGATCTATCTTCCTTCTCTGCTGCCTTCTCGTTTCATGATTGTAAGCCTGGTCTCTTGGGCAGTGGCTATCACTGCCCTCCCAGCACAAGCCCCTTCCCTGCCTAGACCATTTTTACCCTGTGTCTCTTGCTACCCTTTGGCCCTACACTTCTGCCTGTTTTGCTTCTCTTCTGGGTTAGCCTACAGGCCCCTGCTTAGCATCTCTTCCCCTACATACTTCTCTGAGTCCTTGGGCTGGTTCCTTAGCATGGCCATGGCACTGCATTCCCTCTCTGTTGTCATTGCTGGTTTAATTGCTTGTCTCTTTGATTAGTTTATAAACCTATGGGAGTAGGGCATTCATTGTGTCTACTGTTGAGTCTTCTGTACCTACAGTAGCTACTGCATGGTAATAGATAGGCTTCAAAAATATTTTTTGTATTAAAGAACAAAATGAGAAATTAATGGATAGATAAAAGAAAGGAGCAAATGAGCTGTTCCCTCATTCAAAAACAATTGCTAACAGTTGAGTTTAGGGAATCCTGGTGGAAGGGTTTGCTGCCTCCCCACAGGCCTGACATACCTGCTAACCTTGTACAGGACTTCCATAAGCATTTAAAAATATGATTACTTCCTCATGTGTTAAATGCAAAGGGATGGGGGTTCTGTGGACAGAGGTGGAAGCTGCATGGATGTTCTTCAGCTAGTGTTGTGGGGACTGTAAACTTTCTCTCCTCTTGTGGAAGAGGGGCTGTGAATAGAAGGGGGTCTCTGGAAGCCATGGGGGCCTACAGGTGGAAGACCCACATGTCCCTGGTCTGGTGGCTCTTTATCTGGAGACAGGAAGCTTGCTTTATCCCCCCATCCCTCTGTCAACACGTGTTACACACTAGGAGCTAGGTGAGTTGATATCGTTTCACCAGGTGGTGCAGATGCTGTGATGCTTTATAGGAATAGTTGGGGGTTCCTGCTTGCCTTTTCCCCTTTCTCTACTCCCATCCCTAAATCTGACCTGCTTCATTCCTTAATCCTACCTTAGTGCCCAGATTTGGAATCAGGTGGATTTCTAATTGTAAACAATATCAATTAAATATGTAAGTAATTAGTTCATGTTGCTGGAGAAAAATCCAAAAGCCATGTTGTGTAGTGAACATCTCTTTTCATATGGAACTAAAACTTATTTCAAATGTATGGGGTTTGTTTTTCATTGTTAAGAACAGTTAAACATAGTTGGTCAGCTAAAAAGTATGACGTGTTACCCTGGATGTATGCTATTGGATGTATTTTAGAAACAAATACTTATAAGTAAAATGTCCATATGTTCTGCCTCAGTAATTTGCTGTCTGAAGTCTATCATAAGGAAATAGTTTAAAATGTTGATAGAAATGTATGCATAAAGATATTCACAGTATTGCTTATCAGAGCAGAGAACCTGGAAATAGCCTAAATGTCCAACTTTAAGAGAATGGAAAAGTGAATAATGGTAGGGCCTTCTAATTTAAAGGAACGAAGCCGTGAAAATGATCTTTAATGATTTTTAATGATTGTTTTGCTGATGCTATAACATTAAGTGTAAAGAGCAATCTATAAAGGTATGTGCATGGTGTCAGCTATTTGGGTCAATATGCATAAATGAAAGAAAACACACCAAAATGTTAACAGTGATTGTCTGGGTAGTGGGATTATGAGTTCTTAGCCTCCTCATCACAATCTTTGAAATTTCTATAATGAGCCAGCGTTATCTTTTGAGTGATTATTTTTATCTAAAGAAATAAATGATTATAAAACATCATAACAGATGGCGTGCCTCTGGGTCATATGCTAGGTCATAACTCTTTGTCAAGAGTCTTGACTTCTTTTCAAAGCTGCCAGGGGCAAAATAACTACAAACAGGCTTTGTAGACATATATAACACAAAACTTGCTCCTTAGAGATGGGCTATTTCTGAAAGAACCATGTTCTCTGAGCAAACTTTTCCTTAGGATCAATAGTTAACATTATCAACGTGGAAGTAACTGAGTGGGTTGCTGGGTAATAGAATGTCTTGTAGAGCCTGCAGCCTGAATCAATGAAAGTTTGCTTCATAGTTTACGTCGCAATCCCACAGGACAAAAGTAAGGTGATCGTGTCTCAGTTTAGCTATTTGGGGACATTAAATGACACAGACCTTGGTTATTATGGCCCAATTTGGGATTAGTGTGTTCTCTTGCAAACACTACTTGTGCAGGCAATAGCCAGACAATTCTAAATTAGTGGCGGCCTCCTTTAGGATGGTGAAGCTGTATAATTAAAGGTCTAGGTCCCAGCACATTTAGTTTGATGCAATATTCCTTTTTCCTCTGAAGAGGCTAGGGCAAACAGAAGCTTCAGATCATGTGTGGACATGATTGTGGTCTCTGAATCTCATTTTACTTGCATTTCAAAACTGCCCATGATGTCTCACAATAGGGGCCTTTTTATAAGAGGTGGAAGATTGTACTATAGAAGGAAAAAAAATGCTACAATGGTTGGATCATGAAATTCTTGACCCTTCCTGTGTAGGTTGAATCCAGTTGTATTTACTCTTTTTTTTTTTTTCCATTTGTTTCTCTGAATTTTGGAGAAGTATAATTCTCTCATTAATCTGGAATGACCAAATTTTAAGAGCAGTCGATATGGGATAAGAAGGCTGGATATGAATTGTGAAAGAGAGCTGGGATCAAAGGAAACCAAGGAAAATGTCCCTGCCTTCCACATAAGCCCCATACTTTATCCTGCAGCTCAGGTGTACTCTCCATCTCATCCAGTCCTATCAGGGGCTTCCTGCACTAGTGATTTACTAAATCCTTACAGCCATCATTTGAATTGGGTATTATTTTTTTATGCCTAAGTCATAAATGAAGAGAAGGAAGTGGAGAGTGGCTAAAGTAGAAGATGATTCCCATCCCCAACCCCATCCCTAGGCTAGGATTTCAAATTATGGACCTTCCACAAAGGATTGGTCTTTCTAAGTATCGCTCAAGAACTGCCATACTCTACATTTAGTCATAAGCATGGTAACTTCCAAACTGCCTCAGTGTATGGGATTAGAGCTGGTCTAATCCTCAGGGTGTCAGGCCCCTGGAGTCACCAATAGTTTAGACAGTCTTAGTGAAGTTAGGACTTGAAACCTTTCTCCATCGTTAGCGCATAATAGCTTAAGCCAAGCCAAAAAATGAACAATGTAGAAAGACCACATTTTTGCTAGGATGTGTCTTCTCTTCATGTTTCCATAAAACAGGCTACAGTGGGAAAATTCAGATGGAAGCTTTGAGTCTCACCAGCAGTGTCCATGCTCTTCCTCTTCTCTTGTGGTGGGTGACTCAAGTCGTTCTACTGCTACCTTTAAACATGTTGATTCTACCCGTTAGACAAAACCTTCAGTTCCATTGGATCTCATAGGCTTTTGGTCAAGATTAAAGTGTTGTAAGCAAACACAGAGTCTCTGGGAACAGAAACATTCATTGTAGAAAGGTAATAGGAAGTTTATGGAACAGAAATGTAAAGATCCAAGAAATGATGAAGCCATAGAGAATCATCACTCGCTGAATTGCCTCAACCTCTGATTCCAAGCAAAGTTATCAGCAAATTATTTGGAGAAGGCAGCTGTCTACAAGCCAAGAAGAGAGCCCTCATTAGACATGTAATCCGCCAGCATCTTGATCTTGGACCTCTCAGCCTCCAGACCTGTGAGAAGTAAATTCCTGTTGTTTAAGCCACCCAGTCTCTGGTATTTTGTTATGGCATCCCAAAATGACTAATACACCTGTAGAATGTCCCAAGGCTAAGGGCTACTTTTACTTAGAAATTGAAAGGGGAAAAAAACGATGGTTAAAAAGATGCTAAAGCCATAGTAGCCTAAACAGAGACCTTCTAGTTGATGCAATCAAAAATATAAAAAGAGAACCGAATGAAGTATAACTTTCCTGGTATCAAAATCAGACACCATGTCTGTTGGTATCTCACACTTGGGTATCAATGACCCAGAGCAAAGGAGAAAATCAGAACTGTGTATCCTGGGACTTCAGCTAGCACATAAGTGACACTTTCTTCACATGTATGATATCTTTTCCTTTTCACTTTACTCTTATCTAACTAACCTTTGTGAAATATTATTATATAAAAATTAAGGGAAAAAAGCTATGTTTCACATAAGTTCTATATAGCTTTTCCATTTTTACTGAAGAGTGGGAAAAATTTGTATAAGATATTGCTTATGTGTGTTTTATTTGATCTTAATAAAAGAAAAATGAACAATTTTAACCATTTAAGAAAGCTTAGGCACAAAAAGCACTCATCTTACTGTCTTAAGATCAGCGTGCTTTGTTTAGTATTTAATAACAAGTTTACCATAAGAAAATTAGAACTTGAAGCTCTGTGGAGTTTTGTTTTAAGAGGCAATAGTTTTTATTTCTTGCCTACTTGCTTTTAATTCCTTTAGGAACTTAAAAATCTAGTTCATCTATCAGCCATGGTGATGATAGGGCTGTAAAAACTCATAACAGAACTCCCTGAGTGAAGAATTCTGCAAATAAATGTAACCTCAATTCCATACTTAACTAACTATAAATCCTCCAGATTTAAAGTAGAATGCTGTGTTTGTTCCAAGAATTGCAGTTGATGACAAAGAGTTTCTCTTCTCCAAAGCAGGGCATTAGCTGACATGTTTGCTCTTGGCAAGACATAGGAGGATATGATGGCACCTAAATCCACATTTACTTGCTGCCACTTGTCATCTGTGAGGAAGAGATATGCAAAAGATAACTGTTCATATTGAGTTTCTCCTGGTGTTGACTTTGAATGTTCCCAATAATTTAATATCTTTTTCTTTAGCCATATTATCAATTTCTTTCCTTCATTTTTGTGCTAGTCCATGAATTATGAACTCAACCATCTGGTAGTCTCAAGGTCCTCTTGATTCAAAGACATATGCCTAGAGGAGTATGGCTGGACATTTAAATAACAAGAGGATGGGGAGAGCCTTGGGCTCCTCCTTGCTCCAGGGCATGCTGATTTCCATCTGGGCAGAGGGTGAGGACTCCATTTTACAGTTCTCAAAGTGAGGGGTTGGGCCCCTGCAAGGTGGTGTAAGCTTTCTTTCTTCTATATACATAAAAATGAAATTTGACTTTACCACATGGTATAATTCTGGCTGATTGATGCATATCTTTTTTTTTTTTTTTTAATGTAACAACTCCTCAGCCCCATTATTTTCATCATCCTTTGTTTTATCATTTTTAATGTGATTTTGATTTTTGTTCCAATTTCTATGGTTAATTACCTCCTTTTCCCCTCTTTATTTTCACTGCTTCCTTTTCCTGTCTTCGTAGTGTTACATCCTTCTTTATCTCCTCAGTAGACATGGCCACCTACCTTCTCATCCTTCCTTAGACTGGTCCCTGGTAGCCCATGACTAAAAATGCCTGAGCATATTGAGGAAAAGGGAAAGGTGGGGAGGTTGATGAAGCAAAAGCATCATCCTCTTTACACTTTGCACCATTGTGTACTGGGTTTCCTGACAGTACTCGCTCCTGAGGTAGCACCCTTAGAGGGCTCGGCCATCTTCCAAAGTGGCACATGCCTGTTTTGTATTCCCTAAGTTGGGCCGAATCCTGAGCACTACCCCTCCTCTTTGCTGCATTCCTTTCTGCGTTTGTTAAGCATGTCATTAGCACTTGTGTCTCAAACTGAGAATCCTGGCATCCAAGGAGTTTCCTTCCCTATTTTCACTTGCTAGAATAGTTCATTTCATCCTTCATTTCTGCCCTTGGTTGAGTCATCTTGTCTCGCTGCCCCTTGTATAGTCTTATCTTCAAATACTATCTTGTTGCAGTCCCCCAGCCTGCTTGCTACAATTGAAAGTTTCTCCTTTCCAGTTCAAAAAGCCAAATTCCATTTTTCTTTCAACTTCTCAAAATATTCTCCATGATAGGGGATGTAAACAGGGTGTAAACTGGGCCATAAATGTCCACTAATGTCGGTAGGTCTGCCTGTGGGTTGCTCTTCCTTCTTGGGCCCCACTCCTTGCTGCTGACCACAGGGTTGTTCTGAGGCATCGGCCAGCATGGATTCTGTCCCACAGCCTGAATGTTGGTGGTCTCCAGGAGTCCAGACAGGGCTCGACTCACACCGGTGCACATTTGCAGGACTCTGCTTGGTACAACCAGGTGATCCCCTGCAGTTGTACACAAACTGTTTCCTAGGCCAGGGTCTCCCAACTTTTCGGGAGAAACCCCTGTCAGTAAAAAATTATGAGCATGTGCCTCTAGCATATGTCTACTTATTTATGGATAAAATATATGCAACATTCTACTATATCGAAATATATATTTTATAGAGCATAATTTGTAACTTTTAAAGGCATAACTATGGCTACAATAAACAATAATTTAAGCATAATTTTTATTTAATTTAGGTCAATGGCACAAAAGACATTTTGCCCTTGCCGAGATACATGTCGTTAATAATATTTTAATAAGAGCAGCGTGCTTTAATTGTCAGTTTTTACTTTCTCGTTTTTGAGATCTTTCTCGTTTTTGTCTCAATGTAGATTATGAAGACCTCTAACTTGGAGTAGAAAAAGTGTTGGCTTTGCCAGTGTCTTGTTATTTGCTGATCCTCATACATATTATGTTCAATCCATAGTTTCTTTAAAGGAAATTTTTGGGCCAACTGGTTGTTTTGAGAAGGCTAATTTAGTTAAAGTTAAATTATGTGAACTGTAAGCTCACTTAACCAGGCACACATGAGCTGCAATACATTACAAGATTCTGGATCCACTATCCATCAATAGGACCATCTCCCTCTGGACCCCTCCTGAACCTTGACCTCTTGACATACGGATAGGATGAAGAGACCAGTGCCAACCTATATTGTAAATACTGGTAAAGCTTAATTTATAAAAAGTTTTATTTCCATAAAGCTTTTCTCTCATGTTTTCTTACTGCATCCCAGTTAGCCATCTTATCCACTTTGGAGACCACTGACCTTGTAACAGCTTCCTGACATATTCGGAGTGTAATATCCTCTGCCTCCTTTTTCTGGCTCCCTTATAGAATCTCCCTCGGCGGCCCTCCTCAGGCATGGCTGTTCTCAAGAAAAAGTTGACAACAGTTTTCTCAAGACCTCCCAGCTTTTCCTTCTGCTTTTCCCAGCCCTCTTCCTCAGGAGTTCTTAAGTAAAATATAATTGTATGTAGTTGATTAATTTTTCCTGGCTTAATTGACTTGAATTTACCTTAGAAAATGGATGGGTGGAGAGGAAGAGTTTAGCATGTGCCTGGCGCTTTATGGAGTCTATCTCAGGCCCTTCTCAACAACATGAAGAGACAGGTATAATATGAGGCCCTGAGGCCCAAAGGTGTATAGTAATTGGCCAAGATAAGAGAGTTAATAAACAGGCAAACTGGAATTTGAACTCTGATCCCTTAGAGAGTAAAGTCCACCGATGTTGACTGCTATCAAGGATTTACTGATGGGGAAAATCCGACAGGGGCTTCTCACCAGGTGTCATTATGGAAGCATTAGTTTCTAAAAAACTGGGAGACTCAGGTCAGGAATTTTTCCAGTGAAGCTCATCCATCCACCCACATGTCTGTCTGTCCGTCCGTCCATCCATCCATCCCTCCCTCCCCACCACCCCCAACAAAAATGTTCTACTTACTATGAGTCAGGCATTGGGGTTTGCACTGGGGGATATAATAGCGAAGGAAACACGTAGGAGGCTGAGATAAAGAACGCTGAGGTTAGGGTACCTATTCGAATAGGGGGCTGTGTAGCCACTGGTAGAACCATACAAGGAGGAAGATGTGGGGTCAGGAGGTCAGAGCTTAGAACAGCAGTGTTGTTGGGTTGGTGTGTGCAACTGAAGATAGAAGCTGCGGACAATTTTTGGAAGTTGTAGGTCTACCTTAATATTCTGCCGTTACATGAAACACATGTAGCATCCAATGCTTGAAGCTGTTCCTTAGGCTCTATGACTTGCCCTGTTTCAAAAGTACTTAGACTTTTGAATCGGTTTATATTTGGTTAAAGATCTACGCTCTACGGCATAAGGTTATATCATTTATAGCTGATTAAAAAGGGACCCTTGCAAATGGTTATATCATAACTTTCTTTTTTAATATCAGCTTCTCTGAGAAAATCAGATCAGTTTACATCATTGTGTTCAGAACATCTTTGCCAGAAAGCCAACCCAAGTAAGTTTGAGTCCTGCCTACCATAACATTCACTTCGGGCCCTCTGGGACCTTTTATTCCTCCCTCTTCCCCAGATGTTCAGGAGGTACACAAAGTTAATCATCCAGACATCCAAATCCAAGTTTTTGACAATAGCTAAATAATTGCTTCACAATAGTAAACATGATAGAGAAGGTTTCCTGTCATGGTAAATTCTATAAACACAGAGCCTCATCTACCATATTTACCAGTGAGTCCCTTGAACCCAGAGTATTGCCTGGCACACAGTTGGTACTCAATAAACATTTGTTGAAAGAATGAATACATGAGTTTTTCAAGGCAGAGAATAATGTGTTATATTTTTTCCATTGTCATTGGTGTCTTTAGTTTTTATTCTTTAAAGAAAAAATGTTAAACAATTAAGGAACTGTTTACTATTTTAAGTGTGTGTGTTTTTTTTTTTTTTTTTTTTAAGTATGTGTTTTATGCTTAAATTGGTTTGGGTCACAGGAAGTGAGTCCCTGAAGGTAGTTATACTGGGCAAGCAGCAGCTGAGATACATGCCCAGACCAAGTCTGGCAAATCTCCTTTTTGTCCCCTGCAAGTATTGAATTATTTTCTTTTAAATGTTGGTGGGGGCAGTATACCAAATGTATTGTGTTGGAGACATTTTTTCCCCATTTATTTTTTGAAATCCATGTGTGTTTTCAGGGAAATGTAAGCCAGAAGTTTCTGATTCATTTACACTTAACTCATCAAAATGTGGTTTTGTGAGCACTCTTTGATATCCAAGAAGCCTTACAATCCTTTTTACTATACTATCCAGCCTTTTCCCTTGTAGAAATAGGAAGTTGCATTTGGCCAAGGATACATATAATCATGCACCAAAATACTTAAGTGGGACCCAAACTCCAATATTTGAGAGTGCTTTAAACTTGAGAAAATGTTGTCATAGCTCAAAACCTTCTTCCCATCAACTAGTGCTACAAAACCCCCAAAAGGACACGGGAACAATGTGCTGGCTATGGCTGGGGAAGCTTTCTGGTTCTTTCTTTTGAGAGAGTTCCTGGAAATTCTTCGTTTAAGGAAGTGAATGTATGTATCTTCCAATGGATTTTAGCTGTTGATAGGACAACCAGATATCAGTTTTCCCCTTATACTTGAAAGCCACTAATATTTTTTCAACTTGAGGCAGATAGTAACATGATATATGTAGGCTGAGTACTTGCAAAATTCTAGATTTGAAGAAATGAACACAATATATGTATTCTTCCTTTCTTGCACATTATTTAGGTAGAAGTTTTCAGTCTTCAAAACAAGTATGCAAGATTGCTAAGCTATATATAAATCCGATGGTTACAACAAATACAGAAGGAAAAAAATTTTAAAATAGTACTTATAGTAGCTAATACAGAAATTGTATTTTCAGAAAGTTTTTTAAAAGTTAAATCATTATCAGAACATTTTGTAATCTGAAAGAAAACTAACTATGGGAGATGAACACACAGTGTAAACATATATATGCCTTTTCTGTTAAAGTGTACAGCTGAAACTTATAGGATTTTGTTAACCATTGTCACCATAAAAAAATCAATGTAAATAAATAAATAAATATTTCATCATCTAATTTTCCAAGGAAATAGAAAACAAAATGCCACATAAGAAACTAAGACAAATCTAGAAATTAAACATTCTGAATTTCAAGGTTCTAGCTTTATAATACATGTAATTGATGAAAATATTATATCCTCATTTGGTTGCACATTACATGTATTTAAGCTTTATGTTAATCTTTAGAACTTAGCAAATACACATTAACTCCATTTTCTGTAACAAATTAGTCTGAATGCTGAGCTGGCAAACAGCTGCCATGGGTTACATGAGAAAAATAACTCCAGAAAATGAGAAAATGTTATTGGTTTCTTACATACTGGAGGTCAGGACTTTGAGAAGACAGGAAACAAAGTGCTTTGGGGTATTGCCAGGAGGCCTCATCAGTTTCAGCTGTGAATAAAGGCCCTTGTCTAACCCCAGGTTTTTTTTTTCTTGCCCCTATGTGAATGATCATGGACAGATTTCTTCTAAGGAAATCACTGGAAAGACATCAAAAGATGACATCAATTCTCTTTAAATGTTCCACCTCATGTCATTCTAGGGTACTTTCTTCTTGGTTACCTGCAGTTAACTGGTCTTCTCCAACATATCATCCATTAGTTAGACATGGGTCAGCTTTTCAGACTTAGATGGGAGAGAACCCACAAGAAGATAAGAGGAGGCTATGTTCCCAAATCCATCACTGATGTTCATGACCACGAGTGTGTCTACTCTTGTTCCAGAACTTCTCTTGAATAGACAGTAAGATATGGAATGGCTATACTTCATTCAAGGGTCAGACATAACAGATTTAAGGGATTCAGAGCAACAGTCCATTTAAATTAAATACAATTGTCCCTCAGTATCTGTGGGGGATTGGTTCCAAGACTCCTGCAGGATAAAAAAATCCACAGATGCTCAAGTCCCTCATATTAAATGACATAGTATTTGCATATAACCTATGCACATCCTCCCATACATTTTACAAGTAATCATCTCTAGATTACTTGTAATACCTAATACAATGTAAATACTATGCAAATAATTGTTATATTGTTTAGAAGACAATGACAAGAAAAAAGTCTGTACATGTTCAGTGCATATGCAACCACCGGAAGCCTAACTACACAGTACACATTAGCAACAATGTAACTTTTCCCCCAATATTTTTGATTCACTATTGATCGAACCCGCAGATGCAAAACTCATGATTATGGAACCAGTGGAAATAGAGGGCTGACTGTCATGCCAATACTTGAAGTAAACCAGTGTCTTAAGACTTACTTAGGCAGTTTTGTATATCACATTTTTCTCTAGTTACTTGCTTCAACTGAGATTCATATTCTGTTTTTGTAGCTAAAGACAGGTAGAACATCTCAACCAAGCAACATTGTTTAGACCTTGCCAAAGATGGACATCTCTACCTGTGTTCAGGAAAGACCTTTTTCTGGCTACATTTTTCTACCATTTTCAGAAAATAACAAAATATCTCTAATGGCATGACATATTTATTAGTACTCAATCACCTAAATTCATTGGTGGGTAATTCCTAGAAATTTGGAAAAGTCATCAAATTTTATTTACCTTCTCTTGATTGGTGGCATTCGTATCGTGGGTTCTTGATGCCGAGAAAGCATGGAGCAAAGAGAAATGAATGTACTCCTATTGATGAAACTATTTCATAAACGCAGCGATGGCTCAATTGTGCTTTAGGGAGCTCAATTAAAAAAATCGATGGATCAATATAGTGATAAAAGGTGGGAGATTATTAGCTGTTAGGTTCAAATTAAGAAATTGTAATTTTCTGAATGACAAGTTTTTGGAAGAACTGGAATTTCCCAAAATGGTGAAATTCATACTTCATTCTTCTCTTTTCCATCCTGTCCTATAGCACCAAGTCACCAGAACTTTGGCAGAATGTGGAAAAAGAAGTCCATGTCTAAGGCAGAGTCGATCTTGCTCAGCTTTCTTCGATATGGAGCAGCGGTGATTCATGTCTTCCTCTGCTGTCACACTGTCAGCATCCGCTAATCATAGCCCCATGATCACAGGACTTGTGCACATAAACAATTTCCAGGAGGTACAGAACAGCCCAGGGACCTCTCAGGCATAAACACCAGTTATTCTGTAATTCATTATACCCCCTCCTCATCATCTTGACATGTGCTTGAAATAATAGCTTTCCTTAAAATGTTTGAACATGTCTGTGGACTAGATCCTTTCACTGTTCTTGGTACAAACACATTTGTTTCACTAGGTCTTCTTCCTTTTAAATGAAAATCTTTGACTCTTCTGATGAAGTTAGGTGGATTTGTTTCTTGAAGAATATTAAGAGGATGCAGTGGTGGGATTTCAAACACAAGCTAGTTCATCTTGTGCTTTGCATTTATACGTTTTGGGGGGCCCAGGTCACTAGAGTGAGGCTTTAAGTGCCAGTGTTAAGCAGAGTGGATATATTTGGAATTTAAATTTGTGTATTCTTTTTATACTAGTAAGCTAAGTCATTTACCTCCCACTCCTCCTCAAACAGATGTCTTCAGCAAACTAAGTTCCACCATTTAGCCTATTTATCCAGCCTGAGGAAGGAGTCAGTAACTTCTAGCTACTCTGATCTAATTAGTTTCTATATTCAGTAAATACATAGTTATGGAATGCCTACTTCATCGTGCATTGCAATGGGCATTGGAAAGTCTGCAGTTTCCGCTCCCATGGGAGTCTAGAATTAAGGGAAACATTTACCATTTGAAACCATAGTTGTCCGGGGCCTACAGTCTGTCAGATGGTTGCAGTGAGGGTTGGTGGATTTTATAAATCTGTTAATAATAATATTGAACTTCAAACAGAAGAAAAAAAATGTTATCGATTTCTTTTTGTCTCAGCCATACATTTTCAGTGATTAGAAAATGAGAAGATGTATCTGAGTTGGCACTTCTGGTGTCAAGTGTTATCTTGCTAGGGATTCTTAGCTCTTCAGGATGCGTTTCAGAACTAAGTCAAACTGATTATTTCTCATATTTTAAATATACATGTGTAAACCTGTCTCCCCAATCTTCCCAACAGGTCTGTGTAGGGATTAGTAAGTATTATTTCTTTTTGCAAATGAAGACACAGCCTCTGCATGTTTAATCGATTTATCTAAAGTAAGTTAACCCATGGTATGTAGGGCCTGGGCTTGTTCTCCTGATATGCTAAACTTATGCTAATTAATGATAATAAGGGCCAAGTGTAAAGCTAGGGCAAGTGTTTTAGTTTAGGATCATTTAGGGATATTGCTGTGATTTTAATTGTTTCCTATATCACAACATTATGTGAAAGGAACACCAGGGGAAGAACTTCCAAATCACTTAAGAAGTCATTATTTTTCCTAATTATGCTTTTCGTTTTCATGCTCTGGGAACTAATAATAGTTTTAACTATTTAAAGAAATTATACTGTCAAAGTAATTGTCACAAACAGATCATTCATAAAAAGAATATATAAAATTAAAGAAAATGTTGAAACGTACTCATAACTAGCAATATACAAATTTAAATAATAAAGTAAGAAATAAAATGGCAAAAATTAAAACAATAATTGTTCTAACAAAATGGAACTCTTATATTTTGCTGTTGGCAGTTAAAGTTAGGACAAATCCTTAAGAAAGCGGTTTTGCACTATGAAGAGACAGAAAAACGTTCTCATTCTTTGATCCTGTAATCCCACTTTTAAGAATGTGTCCTAAGGAGCAATCTAAAATATAGGGAAAGCTACAGTCATGAAACAGCAGAAAGAGCATAAGTGTCCACAAGTAGGGTCATAGTAAATTAATTATATTTTATTTACTTAATTGAATTAACAGCCATTAAAAAGAATAGTGTAGTGACAAGATAAACACCTTAGGATACGATTATTAACTGAAAATGCAAAATTAAAATGTATACAAATTTATCTTATAATTACAAATAGGAGAAAAGCAGATGCATAGGGAAAAAAAAAAAAGCTAGAGGAAACTTACCCTAATACTAACAGGTTTACTTAAGGTCATGGGACTTCTTGGTGGTTTTTTCTTTTTCTATTTTCCAAAATTTCAGTAATGTTATTTATATTACCTTTATTCAAATTACCAATAAAAATATGTCTGATTGAGTTGTTCTCCACAGCTGTGTTGAGGCTTACCGGTGGGTTTGGGAGTGAGTGGGAGGAAAGGGGTGGAGTTAGAGCTAGCAAGCAGAAGTGTCACAGAAAGCTCTGGCCTGTCCTCTGCTTGAGAGGGACAATGACTGAGGGGAGAGTGTTTTGCCAAAAGCTCTGTAGGTATAATTGTTAGCAGATAGCCTAATAAAGTTTGTATTTATTTGTCTGTTTCTTCATCTGAAATACTAGAAAAACAGTATTTTCTGACTTCCTTGCAGTGTTGTTGTCAATGCAACGTGGCAATGCATATGAAATTACATTGTGCACCAAACACCCCATTTTGTGTTAGTTATCATTGTTTTAAAATAAAAATAACAACATTTGAATCTTGGTTTTCTTATCTGAAAAATAGCAATAATAGTTTCTGTCCTGCTTACCTCACAGGATTATTGTTAGAATCAAATGAAATAATGTATGTAAATGAGTTTTGTTGACTCTAAGTGTTATAGAAATGAAAGTGGTTATTTTTGACCGCACACCTGGTTCCCAAGATATCATGAATTTTGGAGTAATGCCAAGGCCTAGCTTTACAAAATGATGCCTGTTTCAAACTTTTGGATTCACACTTTCTCCGTAGAAGACATATTCTGAAAGAACTTTTCTTTTAGCTCCTGCTAGGCCAGAGTAAGAAGATCCTGTTTATGTCAATGAAGTAAGTTGTTTAAGCAGATTTCATAGCCGTAAAAAAATTTGTAGTCGAGATGATCTGTCACAATGTGAGCCATCCGTCTGAGGACAATTGGATTGATTGTGCTGGCTGATGAAGGAACAGGGTGCTACTGTTCTCATCCTCCAGAGAGGGGAACCAGCAACTGTCAATGTATTAGAAACAATATGGACCATAAAGAAGCTGCTAGCATGCCAACTTTGGGAATTTCCAAGGCATTTCTCAATCAGAAATCCAGAACATTCAATGGGAAAAATTAGTTAAAATAAATCTCATCAGAATAGATAACATTCTGCCAATTTCTCCCTCAAAAATTATATCTATGATAAAAAGTTTTCATATCTATGATAGAATGGGCAGATAAGAAAGAAAAGATAAAAAATGAGGGGAAAGAAAGGAAATCTTTGCAAGGCTTTGGTATCAAATGTCATTTGTTCTTAAGCCATAGCTTCAGTGCCCAGAGTTATGTATGCAGGACAAATACTGACATTTGAGGCCGATATTTGGCAAGTCTCAATTGGCTTATAGAATTAGAACTGGGAAGATAATGACTTGGAAGTGGGAAGATAATGATTAAACCATGTAGATTAATTGTTTTTGTAGAATGACGTTAAATCTCTTAGTGATTACTTATGTCCAATAAGTGAGCTAGAGTGAATGTAAAATCCTTTTATAATTGCATTTAGAGAAGAAAGCAATATTGATAATAGTTCGCATAAACTAAAGAGAGTGAAGTATGGAGATATATCACCAGTCACACATGTGTAAGAAAATCCCTTCTTGGAACTTGGCTACTTCCCCTCCTCAAGAGGTCCACACCCTCACATATGACCTGTCTATTCCAGTCAGGGAGCTCTTTGGCCCTCTAGTTTACACGAACATAGTTTTCCTAAGAAGTCTGTTTAAAATCAAACCCAGCCACAAAAGAGGAAAAACCATATTAAAATGGAAAGGAGTCGGGGGGCAGGGGGAGCGGGGAAAGGAACTTAAACCAAAAATGTATTTGAAAGGAAAGAATATATATTTGACCAGATCTCTTTTTCTGACAAAGGACTCATTGGAACCAAATTCTGCAAAGCATATAGTGTAAATCTTATGCCAGACTCAGGTGGAGTCTAAACAATAGTTACCCTCAGTTTTCTTACCTATAAATTCTAAGTTATGATGATTAAATTGAATAATGTCTATGAAACAACTAGAACATTAGTATATCTGACATATGTTTATATATTGATCAGTGTATATATAAAGGTATCATATTTAAACAGTATGAGGACTCCAGAGTGGTTAGTTTTATAAGTTTTTGTGAATTGAATGAATTTTTTTAATTGGATCACATTTTGAGAGATCCTGCATGACTGGCTATGAAAAGGATCCCTGCAGTAAAATGCCTTATATGTTTACCTCCTGTTTTATTCACTTGTAAATTGTAATTTTGGGGGAGGGGGGGAGTCTTAGCAGAGTACACCTTATTTTCAATTTTCATATTAAAAAAATATTTCATTTTATGTTTATTCTCAGTATATTAGAATACAATTATGTTACCTAATTTATTTCATGGTAAGAGGACACTGAGGCCCAGAGAAGTTAAATGGCTAAGTAGTAGCAGACAACCAAATCGATTTTATTAAGAAAAGATTTTTATTCATTAAAGTGTCTTAAAAACAATCTCCATACAGGTGATTTTTTTTCTAGATTCTTTGTAAATGTTCAAACCATGTATCTAAGAGAATTGTTGCTCTATGAAAACTTCATCACTAGATTCACATAATTTCCCAAGAAAACTCCCTTTCAAAAAAGTTCTGTAACAAGTAATCTAAAAGTGATTTTTTTCTTCAAAGAAAATTCCCTTTAGAAAAAAAAAAAAAGGAAGCACACCAACCAGGACAGAGACAGACATCTGAGATCAGTGACTCAGTCTGTTCCATAAATTATAGCTCTGAAGTCAGTTTGAATGAGTGCTCACATTAAAAAAAAAAAAAAAATGCAATGGCACCTAAAGATGTAGAAACAGCTACAGAGGCAATTAGTATTATAAAACAGAAAGAATTATTAAGTGTATGAACCTTAAGTTAACACGCAAGTCCAGAAATACATATTAAAACAGGAATTGCCAAAGGACCTATGGCGCATTGAGAAATTGTTCTCGATTTGTGGTGAGAGTTAAGTCTGTGGTATGTATAGATCAGAGGAACAGGCCTGTTTGTTCACCTTTTGTGACTTAGGTCGATGAGAGAAGGTGGAGACAGCATAGGAAGGCCAGGTGCCATGTTCTCTGCAGCTGGGAGAATATAATGAGTGCAAATGGTCTGTCCTTACAGGGACTAGTCCTTGAGCTTTTTTCCAAGATCACAGACCATAATCCCTTGGGAAAGCTCCCACTTAAATGTGTGATTTTGATGATGATGAGAACTGAGTGAGAGTTTGAAAACTGACCTGGATGAGTCCAAGGTACTACACAGATAGTATAGTTACATTGGTGAAGATGTGTTCCCTTGAGACATCCAATCACACACATTCATTTATCACCATGTTCCCTGAACTTCCCTCTTGGCCACAGTAAAAATATGTAAGAACACTCTGTTAGAGGTCCTTGGCCAATTCTGTGGGTACAGTTTCAGAGAAGTCTTGTCAGTTTCACTCTCTCTCATACTGTGAACAGTTTCCTGTGATCTCCCCTGCTCAGCTTATCCCCATCTACACCATGGCTGGCTGAGTCCTCCCCATGCTCAGTCTTCCTAGATGTGCTTTTCCTAATACTCTAGTGTCTTTAGGTTCCGTTACTGCATTAGGTACAGAACTTGTCTCTTTCAGTTACCTTTTTTTGCAGATGGAGAGAAAAGCACACTAATATGAAGCAGAGCTGTTGGCCTCATTAGCAAAAGCAACTGAGAGCATTCTAGGAAAAAAACACTTGGGTCTCCTCGAAGTCCTGCATAATTTCAATATATGTTATTTTTTCTCTCTCATATTGTTCCATAATAGTTTCACATGGAAATGAAATTGTCAGTGTGAAGTTTTGTCTTGACTCCCAAACAAGTATGCAAGCCTTTGGGGACGTGGTGTCTGCCTTTTACTGGTCATGTATTACATGGAACCTGCATAATTAATGGAGCATGCTCAGATTGTGCTTTGCGGCTGATTTAGAGAATTCTGATACCATAATAAACTATTCCCTCTTGAAGTCTGAGTCAGTTCTCCCCTTTGACCATTTCCTATGTAATTATTTTAGATAATTGAGAAAAATTAACAGGTTCGCTACCTTTGAAACGTAATCGGAAAATGAGCTCCAGTTGACTTGTTCCCAACTCCAGCTGCCTCTTCTAAGAAACATGCTATGGGGAATGACAGAGCTTTGTATCATCAACCTGCAAAGTATTTCAGAGTGCTGTTCCAGAAATGCCAGTCCTCTTTTGCAAAGCATTCAAGCATCTATTCAGATAAAATGAAAATTTTTGACATTGTGACTATTTTATATTCTAGTTTGATCCGTTTAGCAGGTTCCCATTCCCCAGCCCACTCCCACCTATAAATCTGAAAAGACGTAAAAGCTGCTTACAAATAAATATTTTGATAACTGTAACTGTGTCAACTCTTTGAGGAGGAAATTTAGTTGAAAACCATTTCCAAGTAGATGGAGTAGATTTCTTCCATATCACATAAGAAACTGTTAATGGGCAGACTGAGCTGCTTCTCCTAATCTAAGAGGAAAGAGATAATTGCTGAATTTTCCTGAATGTGTTTCTAGTTTGTCCTTCTTGGTAACTTGTTTGGTTGCTCATTACTATCAGACTATTAACTTCAGGTGGAGTCTAATCAGGTGGAGCACAGCATGTTTCCAGCCCAAATCAGGGCCTATGCTCTCTGATCATGAATTTCATCTTTTCTACATGCAAGAGGGAATATGGAAAGCTTACATATTGGCATTACTTAAACATTAGAATATGATATATGGACAACATGGCAGAACGTTTAAAATAAAGATTGTCCCACACAACCCAGTATCAATGGTTGCTTTTGTCCTTTTTGATGATATTACATTTGGATTATACTGTATACATTATGAAGTATGAAGCTTTCAAATTATAAGATGGTGATGGCCAGATTTTATACATGCAGGGTTGGCAAACTTCCTGCAAAGGACTAGAGAGTAAATATTTTATTTTTGCAGGTCATATGGTCTCTGTCAGAACTACTCAGCTTGGCCTTTGTATCTTGAAAGCAGCCATAGATGGTAAGTCAATGAATGAGTGTGGTGTGTTACAATAAAACTTTATTTAAGGCCACTAAAAATTGAATTTCACATAATTTGTGTCACAAATTTACGTGTCACAAAAGCATTATTTTAATTTTTTTTGTTTAAAAATGTGAAGCCATCTTTAGCTTGTGGGCCATACAAAAACAGTCTGGTGTCTGGATCTGGCCTGTGGACCATGGTTAGCCAGTTTGATAATGCACCGGTTAGTTAAGTATCTGAATCTAGGACAAGAAAGAGGTAAGATGTCATATACATACTGACTTTCTCTCTCCAGCTACTAGATCTTCTGAATATCACAGTTTGAGTGTTTGTTCCTGGTGGGAGTATCTTAGGGAGCAGGTGTGAGAGGATTTATTTTAAAAAATTTACTCCTAATAACAGAATTTTAAATCCGTGTAGTAAGCTCCACTGCCTACAATATACACATAAGAGTTACATAAAAATTCAGCTTGCTAAACTTTAAGCCTTTAAAGTTTCCCAAGATGAGGAAATAATGTTGACAAAGCAAAGTTTTTGTTCTTCAAATGGTAATCTTAAATATTTTGTTTGTGACTATTGCTATAAAAGCAAAGTCATGACTCAAAAAGAAAATAGTGTTAGTGAGAAGCTATCAGGGACAAAACCTGGTCTTAGAAAATGACTCTCCAGGAATCCCCATTAAGTTTGCCTCTTCACTTCAGCTCTTGCTTATGGAATAACAACCTCTGACTCTCCAGTGATGTTTCTTTCTTATGAAACGTTTCATTTGTTCCCTTTATTATTCTCGTATCCTTAGTTGCACGGGCATAGTATGATTTTTCTTCCCCTTTTCTCCCTTTCTCAGTTTAAGATGTCAAAAACTTGTCTTTACTCTACGTGAAGTTCTTGGTTCTGAGTTCCTTGTCTGTGTTCGCATGTTGGTGCAGGAAGGTAGAGTGTGGGATGGGAATGCTGCCTTCTGATGGACGTTGTCCCTTTGTGGTATCATCACAGCATTGCAATGCAATAGTGATTTTCAGAAAGGGATTTTTTTAAAAAAAATATTGTCAGCTGTATGTCTGTGGTGATGCCTGACTCATAACTGCACTGTTTTCCCAGAAGAGCCCAGTGTAGTCGATGATCAGATTCTGTTTGGGATTAGTCAAATCTGCGACATCTTGGATGGTGCAGTCTCTTCGTGTACACAAAGGATCTCAGCAGAATCAGGAAAATTATTTAATATCTATTTAAAAATACAATATATTTATATCCAATTTCATCATCTATACATACACATTTTGAATATTTTAAATGTATGAATAAGTATCAATTATTAAAAGTGGAAAAGAGTTCATTTCTGTTATTTCCACAAGACTGTGATTCCTATGTAGGCTGAAGTATTTGTCAGTCTTCACATTCTGCCTAAGAAGAGCTTTAAGAGATGAGAGGTTGGAAGTCAGAGATGATTAAAGACTACCTGCCTCAGTGAGGAAAATGCTGCTGATTTTTCAAGTCCTTTAATAGGGTATTAATAGTAATGCCCTAGGGCAGAAAAATTGCTTAGTATCAATAACCTACTTGAAAGAAAAAGGTTGAAAAACTGATTTTAATTACTAAAGGCAAATTTCATAAGATAGAAAGCATCTCTTTAGTGGCAGATTTCTTCTTTTGTCCACCCATCCAAATACTCTAGTTTACATGAAAACGCCTGTTGACCTCTGTACATAGTAATAAAAAGATCAGTCGGTGCCCAGATCATTTATCTGAAGCCAAGGGCTGACACCGGTCCCTTGATGCTTGCATGGTAGATGTGCCACACAGGACTTCTGGAACTCCCACCCTTACCTCACCACTTTTGAGAAGGTGAGCATTTGCCTCTTCTACTTGGGTGGTGATGGGTGTCTGCTTATGCTTATCTTCCCGCTCATTTGTGCTCTGGGGATTCTCTGAATTTGGCTGCTCTGAGTCCCCAGCCCTTCTGGCCTTTAATTTCCCATGCCCAAAGGGAAAAGATCAGAAACATCATTATTATTTCAATATTTTCCTGCAATAGAGATAAATACAGTGAAGACAAAGAAAGAGGAAGAACATGACAGAGAATATAGGGAAGGAGATAAATGTGAAATGAGATGCATTTCCGTTAAAGAAAAGGATATCTATTGTCCCTGCTAACATTTAACATCGAACGAGAAGTTCTAGCTAATGCAATAAGTCAAGTAAAATGAATGAGATGTAAAGATTAGACAGAGAGGAAGAATTGTAAATTGTTATTATTTTTGGATTATATGACCATTTACCTAAAAAAATGATAATCAGCTATTAGAATTAATGAGAATTCAGCAAGTGGCCAGACCCAAAGAAACATATTTAGAGAGGGCGAGCAAATTATGACATGACATATTTGTTTTAAAATAATTGTATAATAATATTTTTTAAAATAGCTGGAGAAAATTTGTTTAGAAATAAAACATTTCTACTTTGGCCATCTTCTTCAGATTCAAAAGTGGCTGAAATTATACTGCCTGATAATCATCTTTAAACGAAAAAATTGTGTCTTCTTTCCTCATGCTTTACTTTTCTAAAAATATACTATGTGTAACAGTTTCCACCAAGCTCCCCATACATATGCAGGCTTTGTTTCCACAGTATGGGTCCTTTCCTCTTTCCCGCCTTCCTCCTTATTGGGTCTTGTGTCCTGACCTTAGAACTTGAGGATACTGATGGAGCTTGCCACTTGGTCATATTGCTTTGTTTCTTTATTGTATGTTAGGTTTTTTTGAAAATATTATTGTCTCTGGACTCATATACATATAGTAAGTTATTTCATTTTTTTGAGTTTCAGTTTTTATTATCTGTGAAATCAGAATGATAACAACTACTTCATTGAATTTCTGCAGTGATTAAATGTGACTGGCGTATGTTGAGTGCCTAGTACAGAATATGTGAGTTATGGGTTCAGGCATCCAAGGCCAACCACTCGTGCCTGTTCCCCTCCCACCCCTGCCCATTCTTTCAAAAGAATTATTCAAAATAAAGTTAAAGTTAATGGTTTGGTAGAACTGGTGACAGCCTGAAGTGAGGTAATTCTGGGTAAACATTTTGAAATCAAACAATATTTATGTCCCTGTTTATTTTATTTTTTGTGAGGTATGATATATATACAGTAAAGTACACAAATCCTAAGTATACAGGTCAATTACTTATTTTATATATATATGTGTGTATGTGTGTGTGTGTGTGTGTATATATATATATATATATACACACACACACACACACATACACACACAAGTCCCTCATATCCCTGTCAGTCAATAACTAGCCCACCCCCAATATATGTTCATGTCTTAACTTTTGTTTGCATTACCAGGGAGCACAAAGAAGAATAAGACATAAGCCTTGCCCTGGCAGATAGCCTCTGCCATCAAGACCTGTCTGGTTACATTGTTTTGGCCAAGTCATTGCAACTGTTAGTGTCAATCTTTTGGGTATCTACTAGGTTCGATGTGAGGTAATATTCAACAGACCAGATGGGAGGTTGTAGAGGCCGTTGTTAAAAGGAACTTTGTAAATCCAAAGCAGTAACTTATCTATTGTGCCAATCACTACAGTTTACATGGTTTCCATTATCTACACACGTCCTGTGTTCTAATCAGCCTTGCCTAAGGAGAATGAGGATGAGTCACATTTGATATTATTTGATACTTTTCTCCTATGACATGGTTTTAGAGCTACGACAATTTTATTTGTTGTCTTGGCCAGCATCGAGAAAGGAGCTTTCCACTGCTGTTCACAAAGCTGAGCCACCCGATGGGAACTGGGAAGACAGCTTAGGAGACAGAGGCTTCTGCAGGTCACTTTCATACAGAGAAAATTTAGTCCAATATCTCTTCTTATTTGATTAGATTTTAATTACTACATAAAACCTTAGAAAAGATTGGTATCTCCAAAATTAAGAAATGAAGTCTAATAGGGCAGAATCATTTTTTTCCAAACAAGATTCTGATGATTTTTCTAGCTTCAGCACATTCCTTGCCAAGGTTCCAGCTTATTGCTACATCTCGTACAAAAATGGTGACTCAGCCTGGAGTCCTACCCTGGGAGTAGAGATCTCGACTGCCTGTTTTTTTCCGGAAACATTTTCTTCCATTGGTTTTTGTGATGCCTTGTTCTCTTGGTTTCCCACAACCCCTCAGGTCTTCTCTCAGTCATCTCTGAGAAGAAGCTTTCCCCCATATACTGACTACATGTATTTTGTGAAGAGTTTGTTTTAGGTCTTCTTCTTTTCCCTCCCCAGCTTTATTGAGATATAATTGACCTATAATATTGTGTAAATTTAAGGTGTACAATGACATTTGATGCACATCCATATTGCGAAATGATTACCACAATAAAGTTAGTTAACACATCCATCCCCTCATGTAATTACTCTGTGTGTGTGTGTGTGTGTGTGTGTGTGTGTGATGAGAACATTTAATACTTACTTTCTTACCAACTTTTAAGTATACAATGCAGTATTGTTCATTATAGTCACCATGCTATCTATATATTACATCCCTAGAAAATTTTCATTTTAGAACTGGAAGTTGTACCATTTCCCTCACCCTGGCAACTACCAATTTACTCTCTGTTTCTATGACTTCAACATTTTATACTCTACGTATAAGTGAGATCTTACAGTGTTTGTCTTTCTCTGTCAGACTCTCTTCTTTCTCACTGTATATATTTTCCCTGGGTAATATCATTCGAACCTGTATCTTTAATTATCATTTATATGCCTATGAATATCAATTTTATATGTCCATCTCAGATCTTTCGTTTGCATTCTAGAGCAACTCTACTATTGCCTACCTGAACTTTCTACTTATCAAAGGAACCCCATTCAAAACAGACCTTACAGACTACCCCTACCTACCCCACCTCCACCCTACCTGCTCCCCTTTCAATGTTCTCTATGTCTGTGAGAAGTTATCCAGTTTCCTACACCAGAAACTAACAAGTCTTCCTCGACAACTTCCTCTTTCTCACATTCCATGCTACGAAGACTTCTATGTAGCTATTGCTTAAATATCTTCCGAAATCTGTTTACTTTTTTCTACCTCTGCCTGGTCTAACCTACTACCTTCATATCTGGCCTGGACGATGACAATGGTTATTTCATTCTAGCTTTCTCACAGTTTTCCATACAGCAGCCAGAGTGATATATATCACTGTTAGACAATTAACAAATTCTTTGACGTGGGTACATCTCACTTCCCCTGCCTCCTCTTATGTCACACTTACCCTCTCTTTGTGTTCCAGCCCCACGGGTCTGCTTTCAGTTCTTCAAAATATCATTTTCCTTCTGCTACGAGGCTTTTGCGTATACTTTTCCCTCTTATTGAGCAACGCTTTCTCCCATTTTGTATCTTGTCCTAAAGATATATTAGCTCAAATGTCAGTTCTCCAGGGAAGCGTCCCCATTTAGATCAAGTTCCTCCATGATACATCCATGTAGCAACTTTTATTCCTTCCTTTCAAAGCACTTGACTTGGATTTTCATGTTTGTTTGCATGTGATTTGTGTGTGTGTGTGTGTGTGTAGAAAATCTATTTTTTGCTCCAGACTGTAAACTCTATAGATGCTCACCAAGATAGATGTACACTACTCAATTTTACATAGAGTTTTATATTTAGGAGGTCTTTGATAAGCACTACAAAAGTACAAAGAGCCAGCAGTGCAAAATGACCACAATTGATGTAAGGCACTATGGTCACCAGACAAGTTGCAATTTATTTTTCCATTTGGTAGCCAAAAGTCATTCTTATATTTACTGCTGCACTGAAGGCAAAGAAGTAGTGTCTCTCCCCGGAACTTCTGCAAATGTAAAGATGCAGTGAAGGATGGCAGAATTGAGCCCCAGAGGAAGGCAGTGGTGATAGAGGAGGTCCTTTTCTTCTGGCTCCTGCTTGTGATGCCAGATTCCTTAAGTCTGTGGTTTTCAAACTTCAGCAAGCATCAGAATCAAGAGGAGGACTTGTTGAAACACAGATTTCTGTGCCCCACCCCCAGAGTTTCTGATTCCATAGTTCTAAGTTGGGACTTGGGAATTGGTTTTTCTAACAAGTTTCTATGTGATGCTGCCGCTCTGGCGCTGGACTACAATTAGAGAACCACTAACGCAGATAATCCCATCATGAAACTCAGTCCCAGACTAGTTCCCCTTCATGAGGACGGCCTTCCATTACCAGCTCCTGCTTTTCTGAGCAACTCTGACCAGAAAGTTCATGTGCTTGAAGAAGTGGACATGGAGTAGGAGAGTACTGATTTTCATTATGTTACCAGTACTAACACCTTTGTCAGATACTCCAAATAAGTAAACATGTTATTGGTTTATTGCACTTCCAAATGTTTTAAGAAATATGGTGTACTAATTAGAGTGTGGAAAAGAAAGAAAAAGGTTGATCGTCTGTTCGGGATAAACCGCAGATGAGTGGTGCGAGAAATCTTTGGCAGTGGCAGGCCGCCACGGGAGCACAAGAGAAGCGGATGCAGCCCAGCAAAGGGGGATGAGGCCTAGGGGAAGGTGAGAGGTGAGCTCAGATAGAGGCATTCTTTGTGGGTAAAATTCAATTTTAGTCTAGTACTACCTTCATTCAGATGCCAAAAGACCTGCAAGAACACGAGAGATGGAGATGACAGTGTAATATTGTGCATAAAGCATTAGCCGAAGAACGCTTTGAAAAGGTCTGCTTTGCCAATTCAGTTGACATCCCTGGGATTCGATTCCTTCATCTATAAAAATGAGGTTGTTCATCTAGATCAAGGGTCAGTGCGTAAATAGTACATGGCCAGATAATAAATATTTTAGAATTTGTGGGTCATATCATCTCTGCTACAACTACTGAACTGCCATTGTAGTGCAGAAACAGCCACAGACGCTATGGAAGCGAATGAGTGTGACTGAGTCCCAATAAAATGTTATTTGCAAAAATGGATAGTGGACAGAACTTGGTTTGGGACTGTATGTGATTGATCTGTCAAATTCTTTGATCACACACTCCTCTAAGTAGCTACAACCAAAAAGTTTAGCAGGCATGCTTTAAAATAGATATAAATAATATTAATATTTTGAATATTTGTAATATTTAGAATAAATAATATTTATAATATTTGTAATATCATAAATAATATTAATGTATAAGGTTCTAATTTCTAATATACTAAGTACATTATAAAACATACCTAAAATGGAAGTTTAAAGGGGATATGATAAAAAAACATGAAATAATATTTTTCCTATATTCTAATAGATCTTGTATATCCCCTTGAGACCTTGGAGGCCACTCGTCCTGGTAGTATCTAATATAAGGTTCTTTGATGCTCCAATATTCTATTATCATAGGGATGGTAAACCTCTCAGATGCATCTGCCAGGTAATTTTTGGCTGAATCAAATAGCTAACTCTGAGGGATCTGTACTAACGGAGAGAAGAGATGTAGGCAATTAGCAATGAAAGAGACAGCCTCACAGGGTTTAGGAACACAGCAAAATCCCAACTCTCGAGAGTGGTTGCCCCTCTTGGCTAGGCAGTTGGCAAAGCCTTGGCTGTGGTAGATGAGGCAGTGGGGACAAGTCAGTTTGAGTGGCTGTGGGTAACTGGATAATTCAATATTCATATGAAGAAAATGGGTCATGAACTTTTAATTGTAGAAGGAGCCTTAGAAACCTGTTAGTTTACCTCCTTCACATTTCCAGTGTATCTTTGTATCTAGATCTTAGTATCTAGAAAAATCCTGTGATAGCTAGTCAGAGGCAAAACTGGGCCTAGAATTCTCCATGGAAAAAATATTTTCTTTCAGTGCCTTTCATTTGAGAAGAACTTTTAAAAATCTATATGAGCTATCTGGCAAAAATTGTTTATCTCTACTTGCAGATGAACACAGATCAAATGACTGTGTAGTCCCAAGCACACAGTGGAGCTGGAGCACCCCTGGAACTGGGGAGTGAATACATATTTTGTGGTTTCTTTTTCAATCTTTCTATTTTGTCTTGAACCTGGAACATATGGGCACCTGGGACCTGAAGAGGACACATCATTAAATCGGGAGGCGTTCTAGGAGTGCTGTCACATCTCCATCTCCTCTGCTCTGCCATCAACCTGCAGTGAATGTGGTGGTTTTTGTAAAGGGAAAGGACGGATGCCCAGTCCAGCGTTTTCCATATGACTTTGTGCAAATGCCTTCATGAATTCTCTTCTCTGAAGACAAAACAAATAGGGAGAAATCTCATTTGAAAAAAAGTCCATTAGCAGTCTTCCAAGGTGACTCCATCCAACTCTATTTCCTGAGACTTTAGAAAGAGAAAGTTGGAGGTTTATTCTGGGGTCAAGGGATTTGGCTTCAGAATAACCAGGGACCTCAAGTGTATCTAGGGCTGGGATCCTGCCCCTGAGGTATCAAAGAAAATTTTAAGAGGGCAACTAAGATGAGATCACCCGGGAGCTCTGGGACGGGGCAGGGGCTTTGCGTGTTTTGAGCAGGGATGGGTGCAGCAATGTGGTGTTTCAATAAACCCTAGGTTCCACTGGCGGCTTGATAAGTGGGACGTGGGCTGGGAGTGGCCTGAAGTCTGTGCCACGTGGGGTGAGAAAGTGATCTGCCTGACTCCCCAGTGAGTAAGTGCAGCTTGTGCAGGCGCATCTGGTGTCTGGATTCTGCACAAATCCTTTTGCCAGTCTCTTCCTTTCTGGACGTGCTTCTGGGCTTTTCCCTTTCAGAAGGGCTTTAAGATGGAAGTCCCCAAGGGTCTGTTCCTCTCCTCTAAGTTAGTATTTCCATGGTAAGAACAAAAATTTTCTGTGTGGGTGGATGCCAGAAGGGTTTCTCTTTTTTCCTTACCCCAAGCCCTGAGAATAATGATGGACGTTCCCCCTCTACAAGGTCTTTTGGCACAAAAACGCTGCCCGAGCTGTCTGATCCTACTGTCTCTCTTGTTGGTTCTTTCTTTGCAGATCTGATTTCAGCAATAACTAGCCAGCTAAACACATCGAATTGTAGATTTGGAAGAGCTTTAAAACCACCCAGCTCTCATTCTCTCTCTTTCACATCTTCTAGAGACTTATTTCACTCACTAGTTCTTTCAGACATCTTGGTTCTTAGTTTGACTTTGAGCAAAATTTAGAGAGTATTTTTTTCCCTCTGGCTCCTGCTGTCAATCACTGAATGAGAGTTTACGTTAGAAATATTCATTTTTTCAACTTCGTCAAAGAAGTAGTGATTTTGAATGAATGTAAAAGAGAAAAAAAGTGGATGTAATCAGGAGATTATAATCTGAGAATCTAATTACAGTTCTGTCCTTACTTTCCCTTGGAAAGGCTAAAAACTTTGCAGCAATTTTAAGTTTATTCACTCCTTTTTTTCCTTTTTAATGTTTGGGCTAAAATTTCCTTTTGCTCTCGTCTTGGATTTCTGCCTTAGGAGAATCACAGCCCACAAAATTGTCTTAAATGGGCATGAGATCTTGTTCCCTGCAATTTTATAAATGCAAAAGTTAGGTGGGAAAATCATTGAAATGCATCCAGGAGAGCCCAGGGTACTTTGAGGAGAGTGTGGCTTTGTGTGTCCAGGGCTGGTGAAAGGTTGACAGGGTTTGACCCTGATGGTAAGTGTCAGAGGTAAACATCCTTCTGTAGCCAAACTGAAGAGCCTTGCTGGGGTTGGAGAGGGGAGGATTTTCTAGGAAGTGCTCAACACAGAGTTGACAGCATCTTCCAGGACAGAAAGTAAGCAGAGGTTTTGTGTTGGTCTTTGAATACAGAATTGGTAAAAGCCCCAAACAGAAAAACAAAAATCTCCCAGATGTAGTTTCTAGTAAAAGACATCATGTTATCTACCTCTATCCAAAAAAGAAAAAAAAAAATAACCAACAAAAGTAAACAGTACCTTCAATGGCTCTTTATACGCTTCATTGCACACATGAGTTGGTTGATCGAGTTTCCTCCACAAGTCTGAGAGGCATTGTTCCAGTTCTCAGGGGATGACCTAAGACCTACAAAGTAATCAGGTGAATTGTCTGCTCCTGAATGGAAGCCTTCCTGTCCATGAAAGTTTTCCAAAAGCTAATCAGAGGTGATGTATGGGGACTGCATTCCTTCTAAATGCACCTTGCTTTATAAGAGAGTGTTTGCATTTTAGTTAGAAAAGAATGTCACCTCCTCCCCCAACTCCCAGGCTATTCTCTGTGCCTCAAAGAAACCCTTAGTCTCTTCAAGTCCTCAACCAGACTGAAGGGGACTTGTCTCCTTTCTGTGCACAGGTGAATTTGTCATATTTATTTAAGGACCTCAGGTGTAACTTGACATCTTTCTAAACAGAGATGAAACTTGGACACTTAATTCTAACATTCAACATCGTGGGGGATTGAAGATATGACTAAATGACTCGAGCCCTGATTCAAACTCAAGATTTTCATTGATATGATGGAATTCTTTCTTTTTCGGAAGGGATCCACTTCTTTCATGCCATGCGAATCCCTGAACAGGAAACATATGCCTTACGTTTTCTCAATGCCCTTGCCACTTGTGCCAGCAGAAATCTTGAGTGTATTTCTAAGTGCATTCCTAAGCTCCCTCCTGTCCTGTAGGTTTGGAAGACCACTTTCATGACCCATGGTCTGTAATTCTGTTTGCAGTCACCATATTTTTAAAAGCATCTCTTAGCTTCTCTACTAGACACCAGACTCAGAATGTCAGGGTCAATCAAGGCTTTTCATCATGTTTGCCCCACCACCCCCACCTACATCCCAGAAAAGAGAATAGCACACGATGAGTACTTAGCAATAATAATTTATATCTGTAAAACACCTTGTCTGTTACAAAGTATTTTCATAGACATCCTCTTACCTGATAATATGAGTTGAATTGAAATGAACTGAAGTTACTGAATTAAGTGATCGAATTAGCGGGTGGAGGCAAAGGTGAAGAAAAGAAGCGGGACTGGAGAAGGTAAAATAAACATGACGAAAAAAGCACAGAAGATGGGAGTCGTGGAATGCAGCAATCAGTGACTTCAGGGTTCCACGGGCTCCGCTCGGCAG
>NW_006494612.1:2507863-2536418 GCF_000325575.1 Pteropus alecto | reverse complement strand
TGGGTTGATTTATTCTCAGCTCCCTACAAAGACTTCTCACCTTAGAGGCATAAAACTGGAGAGAGGGATTATAGAAGAGAGGTTCACTTTTTCTGCCACCAGGAAGAATGCACATTGTGGTTTGCTGATTTTGTTTTTTTTTCTCTTCTGCTGAGAGGGTAAGCAGGAATTTTTTAGCCACATGAAAGGAAAGAGATGTTTTTCTTTCCATTAGGGAGAAGCAGGAGAGGCAGCCAAACAGGGACAGGACTGGTAGGTCCATGGCTCTCTCGAAGTCTAAATGAATGGTGAAGCCTGTCAGCAGGAGCCAGAGCAGAAAGAAATAGCGGAGATTGGAAAGAGCTTTCTTAAATCAGAAAAAGGAAAACTGAACTTCATTTCAGCAGTGACCAGCCACAAAGAGCAAGACATTTACTTGAGGTTAAGTGTTTATAGCTTTATAAATTATCATTCTGAATTATATCTTGAGCTCCTAAACTTAAAGATGTATTTTTAATCACTTTAATAGTGATATTTTAAAATTAAACATGTAAATATGTGTTTTATATTCATATAGGAAAAGGAAAATTAAATAGGTCATTTTCTATTCCTGCTTCTCCTTCTTCCTTCAGTTGGAAGAGAGTTTCACTGTTTGGTTGACTTGTCACAGATACCAGAATGCCAGGTAAGACTCTTAGGAGGCAAGAGTCAACTTTAACATGACTGTCCTTGCCCCAAATCAAACTTGCTGAGATAATACAAATGTCTTATCTCTTCTCACCCAATGCTACTTTTTTGCATGTGTTCTACCTTATACATTTAAGGTATATGACATTAAAAGTCATGAACTATGTCTGTTTAATTTCTCCACCATTCTATTTTAGGACTTGGGATGAGGAGATAGTATTCGATGGCGGTAATGAGACTGATAAAGGGGACAATATTGTCAGAATCCTAGCCATTCTTCGCTAGGCAGGTGGCTGTTTTAAGCTAGCTGAGTATATACTTTCTCATATACATCTTACTCCCCCCACCCCCAATTCTCAGAGCAGAGGTAATTTCTAAAATATTTAACCATTAAGACAACTATTAGCACTTGCAATTTATAATGGGCAGGGTTGTGAAGCCTCCAGCTGTGCTAGAGACCCATTACCTCTTTAGTTGCTAAACTGTGGGGAGGTCATGAGGATGGACCAGGGGGCAGGTGAAGAAGGGTATTTCAGAGTCTCCAAGAAGTAGCAACTGAACAATGAGCCAGAGCACTCTGACAGAATGTCAGCCCTAAAAGCATCTGTAGTGTAGGGGGATGAAGCTTAGAGCCACACAATTACATGTCCATTGTGTGCTAAGCACTGGGCTGGGTACAGAGGCTGTAAAGATGAAAGAGACCCTGTATCGGCACTTTACTCCAGCCAATGGAGTCAATCGTTTCTTCCTTTAACCAGCTGATTCCACCTAATCCTTCAGACCTTTCACCACATCCTGTTCATTTCCTTCACAATACTCACTACAGTGTGTGATTTAAATACATTCGTGTGTAAATTTGTGTGAGTGCATGTGCTTCTCTTCAGACTCCCCAATAGACATGAATTCCTTGCATCCTTAGCTCTCACCAAGATACTTAGTAGGCACAAAATAAATTTTGAACACGTGAATCAGTGGTCCCAAAGGGATTGTCTGAGTACAATGAAACCACCCCAAATGATTAACCATCAATTCTGTAGAAGACACATCTGTATATACCAGAAATATACCATAAAATGCTGGCTTTAAACCTGTTCTGGGTCACCAGAGGTATGCTGGTTTCTGCGCCAACCACATCCCCAAATGGGCTGCATTCCTTGTCCTGAGTCATTTATGCGTGTGTGTGTGTGTGTGTGTGTGTGTGTGTGTGTGTGTGTGCGTGCATTCACACCTCCTGTCAATAGCCAGTAAAATGACACCATCAAACTATTGTCTACTTAAAAGATAATCGATGTCCCTGTAGATGGCCAGCTGCATGAATGACGCAAACTTTCATGAATCCATTTAAGTCATTGGAGGAAATGACACAAGTCTCAGCAAAGACTTTCTTCTAGATCATTTTGAGTTATGTCTCCCCAACCCCTTTAGTTTATTTGGCTCATTTCACTGATCCTTGCAAAAAGACAGAAATGCTTTTTGATATTTTCTCTCTCCGCTTATTAACTGTGTGAGTCCCAAAGATTTCAAACAAAAACAAGGAAAGGAGTGGACAGAAAAATGATGAGAAAGCATCTAGGCCATTTTGCAGACTCTTCCATCAAGATTCACGAGAAAATCGGAAGGCTCGCATTTAGAAAAGGAGCCTTGCTGGTGTCCTCAGTCCCTCTTTCGGTCAACCCCCAACTCCCTGCCAGGTCCTACCCTACTCCTCAGCCCCAGATCCTCCATCTCCACCCTTCCTTTCCGTTGCCCTGAAGGGGAGGACATGAGTCAGCATTCAGACTTGAAAGTGTGAGCTGCCTCTGAGTCCTCAGAATGTAATCATTTCAGAAAATCTAGGACACACAACTACAGAGAAAGTCACCCTCCCTACCTCCCTCTACTCTGTGGCCAGACATTTACTCCCACTCTTTGATTGCAACTTTAGCTGGGGTTGAACTTTAACCTTAAAAAAAAAAAACTATGAAGGTGGGGTGGAGACAAGTAGAGCAGCACGGACAACCGCCACCCAAGTGCAACTGGCTGAGAATTCCAACAGTTTACCCCTTAGAACATCTGGTGCTTGGCTGTGTTTAGCCTGGAACGAAAGAGAGAGAGAGAGAAAGAAAAAGAAAAGAGAGAAAGTCATGTTCTTAGAAGCCAGAATTAATTTTCTTTTTTATTCCTCCAAAAGAAGAAGTACATTGGAATTCCCTCCAGGTGTCTTGTTAAAACATCCAGGTACACATTTAGACCCATACTTTTTGGAAGAGAACCAACTTCATTGATTTTTTTTTTTTTTCCAGTTAACATTCGATCAGTCTCCACATCAAGGTTTTTACTTTGCACTGGAAAAAGGAACTTCCGTAAACGTCCCTTGCCTACCCAGAGGGACTTCTTTTGTCTTGGCTTTTGGAGAAAAGGTAAACAGGCTAACACATGGGTTGCTTCAGATTTCACCCCAAATCAGAAAGCTCTGAGAATAAAATCTATTTAGACTTCTTAAGATGCAACCTGTTCAGGATTAGGAGAAAGCCAAGACCTCATCTGTTCTCGTGTGCAGCAATCTGGCAGAAAGTAATTTAGAAATTTTTGGTTCTTCAGCTATAAAAAGGGGGGAGAATTGCTGAGCTCTTAAGAAAATGCTTCACCTGCAGGGTTTCTATTGTGAATCTCTTGCTCCTGCTTGAAGGGTCTCCTTCCCCTGATCCAATTAGCAAACAGGTATGGTTGGAAAGGGAGAGTGAGTTTTGAGTGCTGCGAGTCCTGTCCTCGAGTTCTCATTTCCAAGTATCTTGTTGCCAAAACAGACAGGAAGTGCTTTTATTTAACAAACTGATCTTGGATGTAACCGACTTGCTCTCTGAGCAAACAGAAAATCAGATCTTGCTCAGCCTTTGACAGTGTCTGGGATAGAACTGGGAACAGAGCAAGGGAACCTCTCTCCTCCTGAGGAACTATGGAGACAGGTACCTTTGTAATATCAGTGAAGGAAGCTAGGAGACCGCCTACTGCATCAGAAAAGTGAGGCCTAAAAGGCAAGGACCCCATAGCCGGTTAATGACTGATAGGAGCAGAATCTGCTGCTCCTTTTGTCAGTCTTGGCCTTTCCTATCACACCACTTGTAACTGTGCTTTCATTCTTAGTGGGGTGAAGCTAGCCAGGCTGTGATTAATCAGTAAAAAGAAATTTTTTGCAGTGCTCGTGCATAAGAGGGAGAATAGGAGAGGGCAGAAAAGGAGGTGTGTGTATGTGTATGTATGTGTGTGCGTTGGGAGGATGGAAGTATCCAAAATGATAGAGACATGATCTAAATGGTTCCACACTGTAGAAAACAACACCTACTTTCTTTTACTTGTGGACGACTCACCACTCTCAGTATGAACCGAGTTGACCTGGGGGACAGTTCCATTCGGTATGTTTTCTTGGGCATTGCTCTGTGCCTGCAAAGTGCTTGTGACTCCAGGCAGCTCCAAAGATAAGTAAGACCTGGGCTCTTCTGAATTTCACAGCCTTTTTAGGGAAACTTACAGGTACACTAAGGCTCTGACAGTAGGAGGACTATGATGCTATGATGGGGGTGAATACAGCTTGGCCAGGGGGCAGATTGGGGAGGACCCCCTTTGTTCAGGGATCTGAGGAGAAGACTGAGCTGCTCTGCACCGTTGGAGCTCAAGGTGACAGAGCGACCACAACTTGAAAACCCTCATAGGGAGTGGGCTTTGTAACCGGCTTCCGAGGGGCATCTCCGCTGGTTGTAGGGCCAGGCAAAGAACTCAGTAACAGACGGCATGTTCCTTTTCCCTTTGCCTTTTCTGCTACGTTTTTGGGGAGATTTTTGAGGAGTTATGCACAGTTAGTTCAAGTGATTGATGGTTATGAAGATTCCAGGCATTTCAGGGGCATTCCCAGCAACCGTCACCTGGATCAGGCCACGTTCAGCATGCTGGGCAGACGTGTGGTCTGGGGTTTCCTCGTGCATGTGTTTTGCTTCATTTATTTTTATTTACATTTATACTTTACACATATATAAATATGTACGTGCATGCGTATATGTGGTATGGTCGTTCTCAAAGAATAAGTACTCATAAGGGGATTAAAGTCAAAGATTTTCTTTGAAATCTGTTCCTTTTTTGTTGTTGAAAACATTCATGTTCATGAGATCACTTTGGCCAGTGAGAATCAACAATGTCTCTCTTTCCTTTCTTCCTTGCTCCCTCTCTTCCTTCTATTTTTCCTACCTCCTACCTTTTATTTTTTAACATATCTGGAACTAGAATTAAGGGACTCTAGCACTTTAGTTTATCTTTATGAATTGTATGACTTTTAAATTAAAGACCTAGTAAAGTCCCTGTTCAAGGTGAATGCAAAGTAAGTTTCCGCTATTAGGAAAGATCATTTTCAGAACTGTAAATTCTTACAATGGAGGAATCTCAATATTAGGAACTTTCGTTGAGGGCTAAGAATGATTGTGCTATTGTTGTTCCTGACACTGTGATCTCTGCAGAGAATTTGTTGGTAGTGAGCATGCTGTAGTGCATAAAGGTATCAAATTATAACGTTGTTTACCTGAACAACCAAGAAAGTGCCAAACCTATCAGAATGTCAAAACAAAACAACGAAAAAACCTGAAAACTCTGGACAGTACCAAATGCTGGGGTTCATATGAAGCAATTAGAGCTTACATACACTCTGGCGAAAGGCCAAATAGGTACGACACTTTGGAAAACTGTTAGACACTGTCCACTGAAGATGACTGTATGCAGGCTGTATGTCTAGGAAATTTCACTCCCACATTTATACCCAGAAGAAATGAAAGCACATGGGCATCAAAAGACATGTACAAGAATGTTCCCAGCAGCACTATTTGCATTAGCCTCAAAATGGAAACAACTCAAATACCCATCAACAGAGAAACGGATAAATAAATTGTAGTATGTTTATACAATGAACAAACTATGACAAGCTACAACAACATAGACGACTCTCACAAAAGAATGTTGAGCAAAACAAGCCAGGCACAAAAGAATATACATATAACTATTTTTACAAAACCTAAAAAACAGGTAAAACTAATATACGATTTTAGAAGGCAAGATAAAGATTTCCTTTGCAGGAAGGTAGAGAGCAGGAAGGGCTGTGAGAGGGGCTTCTAAGGGGCTAGTCATGTTTTATTTCCTCCTCTGGGTGTTGGTTACATGAGTGTGTTCATTTTATGAACATTCACTAACTTCCAAACTTGTGTGCTTTTCTGTATGTTAGAATTTGATAGTCTTTCTTTTTAAATCCCCAAATCCAAATCATGGGTACATTTTATTTCTTTATCTGAAGGCATCTGTTTTTACTATTCTCAGGTTTAGGGAAAACTGTTTTTAGTTTCACATTAAACTTACAGAAGTTTATATTTTATATACAAATCTAAATTTGGCTTAGTGTCAAGCAATGTTATAGGTGCCAGATTTGAAATTATATTAAATACTTAATACATATTCTAGGTCCACATGTCACATCTTCCTTAACCTTGGAAAGGCAAGGTAGGGGCAGCGTAACAAGAGACAGAACGGCCTTAGACAAATGAGTGGCTATGTGAAAAGTGAAGATATTGCTCAGTGTGTTCTTGCTGTTTCTTGGCACAAGCTTAGCAGTTGGTTCTTTAGTCTTCTCAGGGACTATGTTGAAACCACTGTAGGACTGATCACTCCAGAATGACGGAATTAGTCATTTTTTAAAAACCCCTAATATGACTAGGCTAGTTAAAAGATAAACATGAACATGAAGTCCCTTTTACATAAAAGGTAGACTATAAACACTAGAGGGAAGGCAGAGGTGAAATGCCCAAATAAGAGTCTTCCTGTGAGAGCCAGGCGGCCTTGGGCAGTGGCTGCTGCTCGGCCTTGGTATCATCAGAGGTCCAAACTGCACATCTGTGGCAAGTTTCTGTCTGATTCTACCCAGAAGCCCAAATTTTGAAAAGTGTAACCCTCGTGGCGTAAGCAGGGGTCTGTGGACTTTTTAAGTGAGTGTGAGTGTGTATGAGTGTGTGCATGTGGTGAAGGGAGGAATAAGCTCTACTTCAAGGATAAGAAAAGTCAATCTGAACTTCTAGTTTTCAGATTGGCAAGAGACGTAGGGAAAAAAATACCTCATTTAACAAGCGTGATAAAATATTTTCTAAAAAGTTTCTCACAAATAATAAGTATGTTTTTGTCCTCTGTAGCCAGGATCCTATTTCTTTTTCACTGACTTTTAAGAAAACATATGGTTCATATTTTGTTTGTTCTCTCTCTAGTTCCTTTTAACTCCCTGAGATCTAATCTCTATCACTACCTTTCTACCCAAATTGGCTGCTAGAAGTCTCTAATCACCATTGTAATGTCCAATCTCTTCTTTTCAATTTCATTCCCTTCCACAGTCTTGTTATATTTTTCACCTGCTGCTTCTTGGAAATTTTTCATCCTTTCCTATTTTCAGCATTATATTCTCCTTGTTTCCCTGCTCCCTTTCCAGTTCTAAAGTTTCCCATCTGCCTCTTGTTTCCTCCTCAGGCCCGCTGTTCCTCAAGGCTCTGTCCTTGGTCTGCCACTCTTCTTGCTGGACACCACAAGCACAGAGATTGTTTCCATTCTCATGGCTGCAAGCACATGGGGCCGATGACTCAGATTTACAGCTCACGTCCTGCCCCTTGCTCAAGGTTTATTCCCATATCTCTGTGACTGGCCATGGGTCATTTTCACTTGAAAGTCTTCCCATCGTCTCATATTCAACAGTCTCTAACTGAGCTCATCATCTCCCCCACAAAACCAGTTCTCTTTCTAAGTTCCTTGTTTCTGCCATGGCGCCCTTGTCTCACAGTTACTCTGGCTCAAAACTTTGAAGTCACCTCTAATGATTCCCTTGTCTGCATCTTTGCTTGCCCACAGCCTTTCCCCATCAAGCCTGATAATCATCAAGTCCTACTTATTTCTTCCTCAAACTGTTCTTTCTTTGAGTTCTTTTCATTTCCTAATTTGGATCTTCATTATCTCAGGGCTAAGTCTAATAGCCCCTTCCCTGCCAACCTGCCTAACTCTAGCCTCCCATCTCCTAATCTGATCTAATGTGCTTACCTGATAAATTTTTCTTAAATTCTGTATTTTCTCTTCATTCCCCTATATCCAGCTTTTGAGGTATATATATCGTTCATTGCTCTTTCTTGGTTTCAAATTTTAAAACAAACAATTTCTCTTGGAGTATCAATTTTGTGCCAGGTACCATGTTAAATGCTAGTTGGCGGAGGATACAATTATGAATAAATTGCATCATCCTAGCACTCAAAGGGAGGCCTCACCCTCCCACCTCTCTGCTCTTCCAAACTGAGAAGACAGACCAATATCCAAATGATAGAAACGATGAAGGAATAGGGAGAAATTAGAAAAGTAGAAGTGTTGCTTTTATAGAGACAAGTGCTGATTTCAAAGCTCTGCCTATCTTAAGACTGGAGGGTGGTGAATTCTCCTACGAACAGGAAAATAATACCTGGCCTGGTGAAGGAGACAATGAAATTTTGCTATTGGTCATGTTTCCCCATTTTTTAAAAAAAATCTATTATTTATTTACTTAAAAAATTTTTTTTTTTTTTTTGGTGACATTGGTTCATGAAATCCAATAAGTTTCAGGTGTACGATTTAACAGTAAGCCATATATACATTGCATCGTGTGTTGCCCTTCCATAGCATTTTTTAAAAAAAATCTATTATTTATTTACTTAAAAAAATTTTTTTTTTTTTTTGGTGACATTGGTTCATGAAATCCAATAAGTTTCAGGTGTACGATTTAACAGTAAGCCATATATGCATTGCATCGTGTGTTTCCCTTCCATAGCATTATGAGCTTTTTAAAGACGGGATCAGATGGAATTCTCCTTTAAATCTTATAGTGCTGAATTAATTCCTGAGGTCCTAGGATGTTTTAGCGAATTCCTATTGATTCATTGTTTGATAGACCAATCATAGTTAATACCGCTAATCTCTTTGTGACCTCCACTGACTTAGCCAATCACTGAAGCTCAAGCTCAGTTGCTTGAAGATAAAAGTTTTATAATGTAACAATGCCAGTGATTAGCAGGCTCAGTGCTGGTTTCAGACATACCAGGCCAGCTAGTTACATCTACCTTCTTCAGAAAAAGGAACCAAGAAAGAATGTTTTTCTTCAGTTACATCAAGATGTAAGGGAAGAATATGTTGGAAGAAGATCAAATAACCAAGCAAATTAATTCAATAGGGAAAAAAACAAAAAAGAAGCTTAGTCTTGAAAACTCTTTCTTTAAAAAGGGAGTGTGACTTACTACTTTATTCTTGAAGTCACTTTTACTTTTCTAACTATAACCAGTTAATAAAATCCAGATAAATATTTGGCTAGATGAACTCTCTGGATAGCTTTGTCAAGTGATGTCTGTCCAAAAAGAGGCCATGTGTCTTGACCCCAACACAGACCACTGCGAATCATAGGCCAAAGCAGATTAGAATGTTAGAAATTTTAATTTTATTGTTCTTTGAAAATCACTGCTCTTGGTTCACATCATAGAAAACATTCTCTTCTTGGTCTAACGAGTGTGTGTCTCTACCAACAGAGCCAAACTGGGCAATGTTTGCCATCGTGTTAATAAGTTTTGCAAAACGACATAGGGTATGCTGTACAAGAAAATGATACAGTCTGAGGTGGTGCGCTAGTTCCTCTCTATAAATTGAATCATGAATGCTGACACATTTCCCTGGGAGTCGTGGCATAAGGGAAAAATAGGAAACGAAATGGAGATATATACTTTCAAGATTGCAGCCAAATCTCAAGAACTCATAGTATGGGAAACAAGGCAAAAAGACAAGCCTGGCATTAATACTAACTCTTGTCTTTAAGTCAGTTTCTTCATCAGATTTCTTAGGTGGCTGACAAATTCACACACTGGCTTGTCCTTCCCCATGGATTACACGGATAAAGCACTGTGAACTCTGCGAGGTCTCTTCTACCCAATATATTGCAAGACAGGGTCCCTTTGTTGCCTTTAGTTGAGGTTGCAAGTCTAATACAACTGACTGTTGAATAATAAGAGGGCGGTTGTGGTTTTGTTTGCTTGAAAGAACAGAGAGCTCCAAGGGTGGGTGTGGGCCTGCTGCTTTCCCAAATCTCATTGACAGTGATAGACTTGCTTGATTTGATAGCAGATAAGAGCTCCTGTCCCTTACTTCCTGTTTTAAGTACCACAATGATTTATATAGTCCAAAAAACAAAACAGAAGACAGCTCTTAAGCAGCTATTTATGTTTTGAAATGAAAATGAGGGACATTGGACAAGTCAGGAGAACAATTTTGATGTTGGAGATGTAGATAAGACCAGATTATTTGGTGTTTCCCTTGAGGGCATTTTAAAGAGTGTAGATTTTGCCCTAAGTATGATGGGATGTCAGGGGAAGATTTGAAGTAGGGGGTGAGGTGATCTGAGTTATTTAAGAAGCACTTATACTACTGCCCTGTATGGATGGAATGAACTTTCATCCTCCCTCTCTTGTGCCTCCTAGCTCCTCAGACCCCACAACTCCCACCACTGCTTCTCTTTAACCCTCCTCTCAGTAAGGGCAGCTGGCTGATGAGTCAAAGAGAAGGAGAGGGTGGCCAACCGGGCCAGTGCTATAGAAAACCTAATGAAATGAGAACTGGAAAATATCCAATGAATTTGGAATGTAGAGGTTATCAGTGACCTGGCAAAAGCAGTTTCAGTGTCAATTGAATGTTGGGGGTAGATTCCAGACAAGAGAGAAATGGAAAGTCAGCAAATGGAAACAGCACGTCTACACAACTCCACAGAGGAGCAGCTATAAAAATGATGTAGAGAGGAGTAGTGATTGTAGGGGACGTAGGGGAAACTAGATTCTTTTAAGACGAATGACAGCAGAGTCTGTTTATAGCATTACAAGAATGATCCAGTAGACAGGAGAGACTGATGATGTGGAAAGAGATGATTATCTAGGGAATGGAGTCATTGAAAGTGTGGTCAAAGATGGGATCTAGAACCCACTGAAGCGAATGCTTTTCCATAGGAGAAGGAACACTTCTTTTACTGTAACAAGGAGGTGGGAGGATGCTGATCTAGTTAGGTTTAGAAGTGCAGTATTAGAAAGATTTGGGAGGGAGTAGCTAGGGTGCTTTGGCTGCAAGAAACAAAGTAAGTATGGTTAACTTAGGCAAAAAATAAAGGTCTTAGTTGAATTTTGGGTAGCTTGAAAAAAATAACAAAGACTGTTAATAACTAGTGATGATGCTCCTAATGATCCACAAAGAGAGTTACTGCCTTTTTGACCTCTGGACGATGAAGCAGGTAAGCACAGTTCTTTACCCAAAGACCTAGGATATCGCACAGGGCAGGGCAGTATAAATCAGGAATTCGTTTCCATCCACTGCACAATTGTAAGAAGTCTTCAAAACAGGCTGTCACATATCTGCTCCTCTCTTCCACTCTCTCTCCTTAGCCTTCTTTCTTATCTCTCTGTTCTCTCTCTCAAGTCTCCCAGGGTCTAGCCACCTCCTTAGGAAGTAGAGCTTTTGCCAGGTCACTGATGACTTCTGCATTCTAAATTCACTGAATATTTTCCCGTTCTCATTTCACTAGGTTTTCGATAGCATTGGCCCAGTTGGCCACCCCCTCCTTCTTGGAGGCTCTTTTTGACTCATCAGCCAGCTGCTCCTCCTGAGAGCAGGGTTAAATCTAGATCCTGTCTCTAAGCACCTTTTTGTTCCATTGCCTTCAGTATGTGCCAGATGCTAATGGTGGCTTCTCATCTACGGTTTGCAGTCTAGAAAGTTCAGGGTGGACTGGACAAGAAAGTAGCATTAGTGGAGTGCTCCAATTCCTGTTTGGTCTTTTAAGCAATGAACTGTATGGCTAAGTTTTCATAGGAATACTACTCTACATAAAGAAAGCTCTGATTGTCTGCAGAAGCAGCACAATTTATTCCCATACAAGACAAACACATTTGACCCTCCCTCTTACACTAGACTGTGGTTGAGAACTTCTTTTATTCCAACAGTTGCTACTCTTGGCTGCAAGTAGCACTTTCTCAGCCATCGAGGGTGGCCAATGCCAATTCTTATTGAATTTTTCCTCATCCTTCAGAAGAAATGGTAGTAAACTCAGTTTGTTCTGCCATAACATTGTGAAGCTTTAAAGCTAAATATATATATCAAAAACAGAGACCAGGTGACCATTTTAGGTAAAATTTCACAGATAATTAATGATTTAAGACCGACTTTTTAGCTTTGTAGGTTAAAACACTTAACTTTATCAGTACTCTGAAAGTTTTCAAGTTCTTGAGGACTCATGCATAGTTATCAAATTCCAAATGACATTTTTTTATGGTTGTTAAAATATTCTTCCAACTTATTAGTTTAGGAGATAATTCTTAGGAATCAGAACAGTTGTATCAACTGGGCAGCATTCTTTCTCTACTGTGGAAAAGTCTTCATGGAAGAAGATATTGCTACTCCCTGCTTCTTGGCCTGAGAGTAATTGGGACAGAGTATAAAGATAGACCCTCCCAAATATAATGCCCAAGTTAAAGCTAGATCCTGTAGGTTCCAACCCCCACACAGCACTTTCTCTTTCCTTTTCTCCCAATTCACTAACTTCCTTGATTACTTCACATCCAATGACTTTTCTTCTCTTCACTAAACTCCTTTGAGTAGGGACAATGTTCCATTCATTTTTGCATCGCTACATCTTCCTCCCAGATGAAAGAGCAGGTTTTGCATATGGTAGATGTTTAAGACTTGTGGTCATTGTGATACTATTAGAAGGGTTCTTAGAAAAATACTTCCCACCTTGACCCTCGAGAGGCTAGATGATGTATGGAGTAAGCAGTTAAGTTTGATTCCTGATGCTGCCACTTACTAGCTATGCGACTTGAGGTTAAATCACTCAGCACCTCTGAGCCTCAGTTTTTTTCATCTACAAGGTGAACAATTCCTATCCAACAAGATTATTATGAAGATCAAATGAGATCAGGTATATCAAAGTGTTTTTAAAGCCCCTATAAAACTAAAGTTTACTAGTGATCATGGAGTTAGAACAAAGGGAATGGGATGACCTTCATGACTATTGCTAACGCTCACCTCCACTTTGGTCTACCTGTCTTTTCATCTCTATATCCTTAGCACCTAGCACACTGCTTTACAGAGTAGGTTCCATTAAATGGTTTTTGAATGAAGGCCAACATTATTAAAATAAGTTTTCCATTCTGCTTAGGTGCTTCCTGAGGACTAGAAGGCAAATGGGTCCAGAGCATTTCATGGATGTGGATGTGAATGGGGGTGGTGCACTCAGAAATGGAGAATGTCCCTCTGCTGCAGGGGCCTTGTGAGGATGGAGTGGTTCTAGGACCTCCTGAGGTTCCAGAGGGTGTGCCTGCCGAGTTCAGCCTGTGTTATCCCTGGAACAGATAGTCTTCATGAGATTTCTTGACTGTGGCTCTGTGATTGGGACGTTGATGCCCAGATCCTACACAGCAAGCTTAGGGTCAGGATATTTGAAATGATGCTCTAGGAGGCATACCGAGGAAAGTGGGTTGCTTTTGGGAAAGAGACAAAGAAAATGAGCTACGCCGGCATTGACCATAGGGTAAGGGTGGGGAGACGCGGCGTGGGGAAGGGAGCTGATGAAGATGGGAGAAAGCCATAGTTGTTCTGTGCCGCTGGAATGACCACTGGTGTGGAGAGGTCAGAATCCTCTGGTGTGGTCTTTCAGCTGTAGCAACCAAGAAACCAAATACTAACCTTCCCTGAAAACATCCTTCTGAAAATTCGAATAGTAATTTAACCAAATCTTTTTTGTTTTGGCCACCTCATTAACAAATTATCTAATGTAAAATGGATTTTTAACATTATACAGAATAAATAAGGCTTCAAATTTTTATAATCATTTCTCCTTCCTTTCCACATACTTCTGAAAGAAATGGTTTATCAGAAGTGTGTAATTTTTCTTTGTTTTGCTATAACTTATAGAAAGACACATAAACTGGTTTTTCATAGAAGACAGGTTTTTTAAAATTTATTTTCTTCAACAACCTATTGCAGAAAGTCACAGCAGAGGAACCCAAGGTCTGTGGCTTTCTCTGCTTTTCAGGTTCTGGGTGACTTAGGAAAAGCTGCCAGACCTAGATCAGGAAAATCCTTCCTAGCCCTGGTTCTTCAGTCTGTTTGGAGCCTAGAGAAACTGCTAATATTTGCACACTTTTGTGTGATTGTCCTTTGTCAGCCAGCTCATCTGCAGCTGTCAGCTCTGCTGTTACCCTACGACTCAGCCACAGTCTTACTGGAGAAGAATTTCAGTTGCATTATGAACACGTTGGACTTCATCCTCGTGCTCAGCCTTTCTCAACAACAAAACAAGACCTCTGTGGGAGGATGTGGGACAATTTGAGGCTGGCCTGACAGCGTAACCTGGAACACTGGGAGTGAACACAAACAAGGACATTGCAGCTTGAAGAAAATACTTGCCAGAAGCAATGTGGATCTGCTGCCTTGGCTCAGAACAGGAACGAGGAATCCATTTATAGTACAATCTGTATAGAGAGTTTAAAAAGTGCCTTTGTTTTGCTTTAATCCCACAGAAGTAAATGAGAGAATAAGAACCAGATTGAATGTCTTTCGTTCAAGATTTTTCTTTAGACAGTGTCAAAAGGAAGACATCTTTTGGAGACTGAAGAATGCTCTCATTTGCAGAACAGCTAATTAAAGCTTTTTATAACCTGAATGACCTGTTGTGTTACTCAACAGCTGAAAAAATTCTCTTCCTACAGTACAGAAGCACCTTTATTTGGTATGTGGGATGCGTTCTGTGCGCCCTTCGCCCTGATATGGGGGTACAATGTTCTAATGGCTCTCCGAATTCCTAGTTGGCATTGCTCTTTTATAAGGGGATGAGCGTATCTGCACAAAGCTCCAGCATAGCAGAGCAAAAGCCTGTCACACATAGCTTGAGGCTTAGATTTTTGTCCTTTAGACCTATATTATGTTTTAGGCATATGTAAATATATATTTAGGTATCAATATACAAATTTATGTAACATGTAAGTATCCATTTTGTAACAGGAATAATTATTAAAGGAGTACAGTTATTTCAACTCCTAGGGGCTTAACTGAGAACACTTGATATGACTTGATATTTTTAGATTTTATATCAATTATTAAGAATATGCTTTTTTATAATTATGACTGCCTAGGATAGCTCCTACCCTATAATCTTTCCTTGGGGCTTGCAATTAAATGAGTAATGATCTTGGAAGGTTAAGTAGATAATATGATTGTGAAAACTTATTAAATCCAATTATTTTTTTTCCATGACCATGAAACACAATCTCTGAAAGCTGAGGTTGTGCAACTCCTTGGAAAGCTCATGGTTCAGCTCTCTGTTGCATCTAATGAAAACAAAACCAAAAATAAAACACAAGTGATCCACGAGGCTGGCTCTTTGAGCCTCGTTGCCTATAATTGTAAACATCTGAGCTTCAGGATTTTCAGGAAAATTTCTGCCCTGCAAGATGCACAGAAAATCAAGAGTAACCTGGCCTAACCATTGCCTTTGACTGGTGACTCTTCATGCTATTTGTCATGATTATACCCACCAGGGTAAAAGAGGGATTCCTTTCTGCCTGGAAAAATTCCTATGTGGCTCAAAGAGCAAATAGTTATAGAAATCCAGCTTTTCTGGAGGTCTCCATGGCTGACCACGATCCTTACGGGGAGAGTCACTATGACATCTCAGGTCTCTGTCCAGGGGTTGCTTTTCACGAGAAGGTGATGATGACCCTCGTTGGCACTGTTATTACCTGCACGTGGGTGTTGTTCTTGGTGGCAGTTGCACTCGATACCAAGGAAAGGGTGAGTTATGCCACCGCCACCTGCATTGCTTCAGTGTGGGAGGTGTTCCAGTTGCTTTACTGCCTGTGTTGTCACAGTTTTAATGATCTTTAAAGGGTGGAGCTCCTTCTGATGAGTTTTCTTCTGATTAACATTGAATTCTCTCTGTCTTCTTCATAATGCTAATAATACAAGTAATGCTTCCTTTGTTAAAGGCATTAACTTTTAGACGTATGTTTATAACACATGTTCAGGCTATTACTGTACTTATAGATCCAGCTTCCTCTAATCACACCGACAATGGTTCACAATAAAAAATATCCCTTTCATTTGTAGAACATATTAAGTTTTATGAAGCACTTTTACACTAATTATCTCTTGTTTCTCTCAGGCAAACTCACGAGCTAGACATGGGAGGCACTCTTTCTTCCCCTACCCCCTTTCTGTAGAGAGTAACACTTGTGAGTGTTGAAAATCAAAAAGTGGTAAAGCCAGGACTAAAATGCAGGTCTTTTAGTTCAAAGATTGGGGCTCTTTCTTGGCCAACATTTTGAACGTTTGGTTGCAGAATTATTTGATGATTTTTGTAAAAGACAAAAATGATGATAATATTTCAAGAAAACAAACACTACTAAAATAGTCTGCTGGAGGCATCTGCAAATCTTCAGGTCTTTTGCTTGATCTCAGTTACAGGGAGAGAGAAAATGGTCTTCTATTTGATAAGAGTCCTGAGGAGCAGCAGGCTTATGTTACTTTGCTGGTTATTCAAAATATTTAGGGTCTGGAATGTTCCTTAAGCAGAGACTATGTGCCTTTTAGTGTTGTTTTCTACTTGAAGGATAGAAAAAAATCAGATTCGCTGAATCTCAAAGCTGAAAGGTAAGGGATGGCGATCATTCCTCTCTCCACTTAAGCATTATACTTATGAGAAAATGGAGGCCAAAAATACTGTGATTACAAGGTTATATTTGTTTGTCCAGCAAGACATAAACCATCTTTTCAAACTATTTCAATCTACATTATGAAAACCACCTTTCCTCCAATAAAGAATGTCATTTTAAATTTCGAGCTGTGTATGTTGTAGTCTGCCCAATTGGAATTATACAGCGTGACTTGGATTAGAATTTTTGCAGTGTTTTTATGTGGAAATGATAAATCCATTCCACAAATGATTATTTTTTTAAGTTGTCTTATCATGGGTGCATTGTATTTGGATCAGTTTTGGTCAATCTTTCTTGAGTGAAATGCTGAGCAAAGAGCAGGGCCATAAATGGCGAAGTCACATACTTCACTGCGGATGGGAAAGACCTGATGCACAGAGGCCAAGAGCACTGTCACAGTATAGGGGGTATGGCTTGCATCAGGGGCACGGGGCTCTGTGCTGGCCTATTTGCTCTTTAGACTTTTGTTTGTCTATGTTGTTGATCATAAACACTGAGACAGAGACTGTTTCCTGAGTAAGAAATCCCTTTGACATTCTAGCAATGACTCATGGAGTCACTTCGTGCCCACAGAATAGCCAGTGTCACCTTGTGGTGTTCTCTGCCCGTCTCATGTAAAGCACATAAAGCACGTAAATCATGTAAAACATGGGAATCAAGTTCCTCCTGTGTCAGCCTGCACTCTTGAGAGGCTACTTTGTTTTGAACCCTAAGCGAGATCTCGAGGCAGCTTTGAGCTCCCCTAGGGCCCGGAGTCTGTGGAGCCTCACCTGACTCACCGCTTCCCCCAATCTCTACACTCTTCACTCTGACGGTTTGTCTCACACTGGTGCTTTCTCTAATTGATCCATTTTTGTTATCTTTTTACTTTAATTTTCCCGAATGTGCATATCCTGATGGGTATATCTCATATCCCAGCAGAGTATGAGCACATGGTAAGTTCTTAAAAACACTTATGAACAGTGAGCTGCTGCGGTAATGAGAGAAGATTAATTTTCTAAGATTCCTTCCTTCTTTAGTTTCTATCTTTCTTTCAACCTCTCTCCCTTTCTTCTTTTTCCCCTCATTTCCTTCCTTCTTTCCTCCCTCCCTCCCTTTCTTCCTTCCACAAATGTCTATTGCATTAAGAGACACATCCTGCTTGGTTTGGGGATGAAGTAGGGAAGAAGGCAGATGTGGCCTCTATCATCATGATTATGATGACTTGATTTTAGTCCAAATTCAAAGCACAGGAAGATCTTGTAGAAAAGGCTTGAAGGCATTTACCTTATAATTAGAGATGCATAGATGGAGAAAGCCTGGCTTCCTTCTTGGGGAAGTAAGGAGCTGGGGAAGAAGGAGCATGTGTTTGAAGGAGAAGCAGAGCTGGAGGCATCGTCAAGCTTTGAGCATTTTAGAAGCTAGGGGTCTTTGGGAAAGTTACTGAACACTATGAAGCCTCTGGTGCTTCATTTATAAAGTAGGAGTGGCTGTTAGGATTACAATTAGTTATAAAAAAAATGCTTCTTAAACCCCTACTATACAAATGTAAAGGTTTTTATTTTATAGGGCACGTCACACTTTTTTTCCCTCCCTCTACAAAAACTTGACCTGAATAGTTGCTACCTCCCTTTTGAGCATGTTCTTTATGGGAAGAATGAAGAACTCCTGTGTATGTTAAACGTGATGCAGCTCTGAAAGCATTTTTATTTACTATATTGAAGCAGCATTTTGTTAACTGACGCAGATCGTGTCTGAATGAGCTAATAGTTTCCAGCTGAAGTCACACTTGGAAACTCTTCATAATGCAGAGTATGGTCCCATGATGATTGAAAAAAAAAAGCAAAATATTCTGGGGTGGCACAATTTAAGATCAAAACCTCCATTTCTGAAATAATAGAGACTACTTCCCCCACAACCCAAAGCAAAGGCTGACTCCTTGAGCTGGATCCTCTCTCTCACTTATTATATTCCACCACAATTTAAGGGACCACTGCTGTGGCCAGGGAGCTGGGCCACAGCATTCCAGGTGTGATGCTTCAAAATGACTCCTCTTGGAAGGAGGCTGGGAAGGCCAAATGCTCACCCTGATTTCTCCATTGGATAAGTACTGACCTGATTAATAATCTTTTTTTTTTTTTTTTTTTTTCTGGAGTAATAGTGAAAGATCTCTAAACCCTCCTGTAAACATGATGCTAACAAAGCAGGACGTGACTGTTAAACCAGTTCCTGTGGGTGACAGCCACCATATAGCACACGTCGCTTTCACCGGGAGCCATTCTTGGTGCCCTGTGTTGTAAGCCCATTTCCCATTACATAAGAAGAGTATCTCCTTCCCCAGCCATGGCAGAACTGCCAGACGGATCACTTGTACTGGTCTATGAACTTTAGACCTTGTTTTCTCCATGGCCGTGGATAGACAGGCTTTCTCTAAAGAAAGCCTATTATGGCTGACTTCCAGACTGGTTGAGATCCCATTTACAATCCATAGGCTCACTGGTTTTAAAGGTGGTTTCTGCAAGGTTATTCAGTCAAATCATGTTTTTTGGTTGACTCATTTTTTGATTTTTCAAAAGTTGCAAACAGCGGAGCAAATGCTTTTCAGAGACCTCTTGAGTAACAAGGGCACATTTGCTACACTCAACCAGTTTCTGGTTGAAATGGAGACAATTATTGGGTGTTGGTATTATAATCAGTGATAGAGTAATATATTGACCACTGATAACATCTCTTTACCTTCTCCATTTCTGAGAAGTGCTGGCCTCACATTTATGCAGCATAGAGCAAAGTCGATACCTACATAAAGGAGATCCAGCATAGGACAACCCATTTTCTCCAATGCATTTGTCTAGGACCATAGGCAATGCGTGTGATGTTGATGTAGTGGGGTTTAGAATAGTCTTTGAGCATTCATCTTGTCATCTGAAAAATGAACAGGCAAAGCAAGATGATCCCCAAGTCCCATCTAGGATAACTACTCTGTGATTCTCTGAATTAGTAACAATCATTTGGATTCACTGGAAATAATGAACTCTGCTCTCATTTCTGTCTTTGCTAATAACTTGCTAAATGACCTATGACTTCCTCATCTGGATATTGGGGCTTGTGTATTGACTTGTGTGTGTCCTGCCCTCTGGTGTACATTCTGCTCCCTTAACCCAGAGACTCCAGACTCTCAAAACGCCTGGGAACAGACTAAAAATCACCCCATGGGGAAACAATATGGTGTCTGTGCCATGGCTGAAGGATAGTTTAGTGCAGAGGCAGCTGGATCTGTCAGTCAAGCAGGTGAGAGGCACCCACAAGGACATGATTTCCAACAATGTTTCCTCCTCTACGCCATGGGTCACATTTTCCTCTAATCTAGTCTGAAGCACTCACCATAACTGCTTCTTTTTGATCTCCAACAAAGAAAAATGGGGCATCATCAACAGGCCATTCCTATGGTGGACATATGTTAACTGACATGGTGAGGAAGACTCAGTGTATATTTGGGGAGGAGGGGTCCTCCTTTAACATTCTCCCTTTTGCACTAATTAAATGAGAGATGGAAGGGTAGCTGCCTGTTGGCTGAATATGGTCTGTCAATGTGTTTCATTTTGTCAATTTAGAGCTTAAAACAGACAAGCAAATTTTAAAAACTCAGAAAATACTTTGATTTTTACTTGCCAACATTTATAAAGTCAAGATTTAAGTAAATCCAGATTTCCGATTTTTTCTGATAATTTCTGGCCGCACTGGGACCTATATTTCTATATGGTTATATATAACTAGATATAGCTCAGAGGTCACTCCCATGGTTCGGTCACTCTCCAGAGTGACAGACCTCACCTGGCCTATTTTACCATTACTTTTTCTGTCTGGCCCCTTTAGTCATTTTAGTGTGAGGCCCTTGGACTCAGTTGAGAAGTTGACTGTCAGTTGTATGAGACACAGGAAACCTGGATCCAGAGCAGCAATTTCACAGACAATGAGAAGCCCTTTGGGAGTAAAGGAAAGTCTGAAGCATGGACTGAGTGTGAGGGGAGGTTCAGGAGAGAGGTCCTACTCCAGGCCCTGGATAATCACAAAGGTACCAGGCCGGGGCAGCGGAGCAGGCAAGCACCTGGAATGAAGCCCAGCAGCACCCAGGGGGCGGTACCCAGGAAGGAGAACTGGCTTCCTTCTCACTGGCCTTGGGTCAGTCCCATGTGTGCATAAAAGTCCAGGTCTCAGCATGACTTGGCAGGGAAGATGAATCTGTAAATTTATCAGTACAGTAATATTTAACCTTCTGTTTCCAACTTTAATCATTTTGTAGAAATTACCCTCGACTTCCTTAGCTATTAGAACCCATGAGTGAGAGATGATGTCCCATGACATTTTAGATTTTGATGGTCCTTATATTTCACAAGAAGGAGCTTAGCTCTGTCAATATTTTCATGTCCTAATAACTATAATCAAAGCTTGAGCTGGTCATATGGTAATAAATGGTTGCCCATCTGGGACATGGCCCTGTAAAACATAGAACAGGAAACTCCACGTCATATGGAAAGTTGTACTTTTAGTTTCATAACTCAATTTTTGCCTAACAAAGATAGCACTTATTGAAACTGAGCCCTTAAAGCATAAGAAATATATTTAAATATTTTTGAAAATCTTATCTTGGTACAAAATATTTTCCTATATGTCATCTGTTTTACCATGATTCTCTCAGGTAGGCAGAGAGATTATTTACTATAACCAATTTATAGAGAAGGAAATTTTAGTCCAGGAAAATTAAGTGGCTTTGTTCGTGTCATACAATTAGGCAAAGAGAGTTGTAATTGGCTCCTGAGGTTTCTGCCTCTTAATCGATACTGTTTCCACCCTTTACCCTCTGCTGCCTCTGTGTCATGTTGTGTGTGTGTGTATGTGTGTGTACACATATAATAAAACAGTTGTATATCGGTGCAGGGAGGCAAAATTTATAGAAAAATTCGATTCCACTGAGAGGATAAGAGTATACATAGTTTTATAAGCTTATTTTTTCCCCCTGGATTCATGGACTCTAATACAATAGAGTTCAATGAAATGGTTATAAGAAAATGTCTGTAATGAATGACACAATATAAGAAATGTTTTTCTTAATAGTTAAATGTGCATTGGCTATTCTCTATACCTAAAATATGCTAAATTTTTAATTTCACAACTCTAACGACTGGCAGCAAATATTTACGTAGTTCTATCAGGTTTCTTATTTCATCTAAACTGTCCTCTCTACCCCCCCTGTTGTTGTCCTTTTATAAAACAAAAAACAACAAACAAACAAAAGGAACAGTTTATTTTTTTAAAGTTTTTTTTTTTTTTTTTTTTGGTTGTTACATTATCAAAACAAACTCAAAGGAAGTAGAACATACTAAACAGGTTAGTGGCTTGAACAATGGTGGCCGTGAGGAGGGATATGTGCATTCTAACTCTCCTCTCTCTTTTCGAGGTCAAAGCTCTTCCTCTTTAACTTCCCGATCTAAGCCAGAAAGGTTGAATGTGAGCATTCTTTACTTTTTAAAAATGTTTTTGGTTCGGGTTTTTTTTGGTCAATTGGTAATATATTAGAATTATACTAAAAGCAAATTACATTTCGATTAAAATTTGCTGCCCTATAGAATTGGCTATACAGTTAAATATTTGACTGGTTTTGTTTTGAATCTTCAGAATATTTGAAGACTTGTAGAACTTTGGGGATGGAAACTGTGGCATCTCTGTCAGGAAAATATTATTTTGTTTAAAAAGAAGAGATATGCAGCATAAAAAATTACTTTGAAATGCCTGAGTGTTTCTTTCAAATACTTATTTTGTGAGAAGAGATTTTTTAAAAAATAATAATATGCCATTTTCATGAGACTTAGTAATCTTTTAATAAAGATTTACAAAATAAGCATGATTTAAAAAAAAAAAAAAAACATAAATATCTCAAAACTTGTATTAGATTGCTAAACATTGAGTCTCCTAACATAAGATCAGGGTTGGCTTGACCTGTATAGGAAGTGATCCTCATTTACTATATCTCTCTACTAAATTCTACCTTAATTTTACCATTAATGCCAAGTTTACACATTAGAAAATAAGTTACAGAATGTTAGTATTCCTCTCTTCCTCATCTTCAGGAAACCAGAAGGCTTTATGTGATCATTTCTTCAAATTAAGTTTACAAAGAAAACTTCAACTATCCAAACATTCTTTATCTGTTGCTTTTTATTTCCTCATATGAATCTTAATAATGCCAGTTTTAGCATTGGTCTTTCCAGTGTTTTTTTGCATGCACTTTGAGAATTTCTGGTTCTGTGCCTTTGATCATATTATTCTCACATTTGAAATGTCCTCCCTCTTCCATCCTACTGATGGAAGTCCTCTCCTGTCTTTAAGGTCTACAACACATCTCAGTTTCTTCATCACATTTCCTCAGAGTAAGTGTTTTTTTTTTCTGAACTCCTATACAGTTCATTTCTAAATCCCTGTTTTGTCATTATTCACTTATCAGTTTTTAGGACACAAAGATAAAATAGGAATAGATCTTTCAAGGAGCTTATAATAGAGACAATTAACTATATTTTAAAAAGTAAAAATATCCCATGAGAAACAGAGGAATAGGCGATACCATGAGTGAGAGGTAACATCTAATATCTGCGAGAGCTCCTAGAATGGTACTTGGTGCATACCAGGTGTCTGAATAATTATTAGGCCCTTTCTGTGTGGCTGAGGAAGGGGAAGAGGAATCAGGAAAGGCCTCATGGGAGAAGAGGCCTTGAGTCCTGATGAAATAGGTAAAAACCTGGATGAGTAGAGAAGAGGAGAAAAGAAACTTTCCAGGCAAAGAAACTTGGTCTAGGCAAGCAAGTCTCAAACTTTTTGGTTTCAGGACCCTTTAAACAAAACACATACTGAGGACTCCAAAAACTTGTTTGTGTGGATTGTATCTATTGGTATTTACCTAATTAGAAATTAAAACTGAGATGTTTAGAAACTTTATTAATCATTAAAAAATGATCTTATTACATATTTACATTACTAACATATTTTTACTAAAAAAATAACTAAAATCTTCAAAACCAAAATATTTAATGAGAAGAGGGAAATTCTTTTTTCATTTTTGCCAGTCTCTTTAATTTCTGACTTAAAAGAAAGCTGGATTTCTTATCTGCTTCTCATTAGCTTTGTCGGAATATCACAGATCATTTAGCTTCTAGAAAACTCCGTTGTACATTCATGAGCAATGTAAATTTAAAAAAAAGAATAACATCTTAGTAGTATTATGGAAATAGTTTTTCCCTGGTGGACTCCCAGAGAGATTCTCAGGGACCCCTAGAAGTCCCTGTACCACACATTGAGAACCAACCATTTATTTTACTCATTGCTATCCATCTCTTTTTTAGAGCTATTCTATATTCTCCCCACTGCACTTCATTAAACGGCTAGCTTCTTGAGGGCAGAGGCTGTTATAGGTGCTCAATAAAATAAATAGCTGCTATTGATTTTGATGATGACGATGATGGTATATATGTGTTTGTTTACATTTTAAACTGTTAATATATACATATACACAAATACATATACACACATATATAACACATATCTATCATAAGATTCTTAGAGAGTAAAATTTCAAGCTCTATAGATATTATTAAGTGATAGAGCTGGCTATGAATAATTTACCTTGAGGTAGTAACAGAAGCAATGTCAGTAATAAAGCTAATTACTTTTTCTACAAAAAAAATTAGAAAAGAAAATCCGTGTGCATAAGTAGGATGGCAAACTGCCAGTTTCACTTTTGCAAATCTTAAATTCCTAGGGCTTTGAGCACCACTTCATCCTGTTTCCTGTCTGGAGACAGATGGTAGGTGTGGCCAGATTTACATGTGAATCAAGCATACCTGGAAGCTCAAGCCTTGAAATCTGCCATTGAAAGTCTATATTCCTTAGCAATTTCTCAAGAAAATTGCTTCAAGAAGAGCCTAGTAATTTCTTTCAGGAATCAGTATTGGCACACTTGGGGCTCTTAGAGAAAAATTATGCCTCAGGCCCATATCCCTCCCTCAGAACATGTCTTTTGAAGGCACATACAACAGGGCCAGGTCTCACATTACCTTCTTCCATCGTAAGCCTTGACCAGACTCGATTTGCTTCGATGCATACATTTAAGATGAAATTTAGCTGCAGTGAGAGTTTACAATTATTTGGCATTTAAAACTAAGAATTTATATGTCAGACCTCCTGGAGATGATATGTTTCATTTCTATTTTGTAGATGGAAAGAACAGGTTAGTACAGATTGAAATGATCAGATGCATTGACTATAACACCATAAATGTACACATTTTTAAAGCTAAAAAGATTTCAGGGACTGTCTAGTGAGTCCAACACTATTTTACAGAAGAAGACGCTGAGACCACAGAGTTAAAAAAAAAAAAAAAAAAAAAAAACTTGCCTGGGGACTGTGGGTGTTCTCTCTTTGAGTCTCTGAGCTGAAGGTCATCTGTGTTCCATACTGTGCACCAGTCTAGTGAGGGGTAGCATTTAGGCTTCTTCAGAACGCAGGTCTCGTCTTCCTTAGGAGCTGCACCGTTTCCTGTATTGAGAGCTTGTGCATAAAATGAGATATTGGGGACATACCTGAGGTCTCTCGCACCAAATGAGTGAAAAGAATCTCTTTTGTTTTACTCTTAAAGGGGCTGCCATAGTTCTGGGTTAGGCTTTGAGCAAGTCGTACAATAGACCAGGGACTCCAGGCAAGTGGTTCTCAACACGGGCTGCCCTTTTCCAACCAGTTGGGTTGGTTTATAAAATCACAAGACTCCGACCCTCAAACCTGGATCAATTAAATCAGAATAGGGGTGAGAGAGAGAGAGAGTGTGAGCATAACACCAGGTACTTCTCATGCACATCACTGGCCAAACTCTACAAGACTGTCTGCCTGTGGCTACTCTTGGAACCTTACTCTGCTTTTACTCTGAAGATGGACTTACGCTGCTCACTTATATCCTATAGAAGAGACAGCATCCCTCACAGGTTTTGCTTCAAAATTTCAAAGAGAACTTGCTGATTTTGTTGTGGAGGGAGTACACTGCCCATCAAAGCAAGTGGCCGCCACCTCCAGCTTTGTGAAGTACAAGTACTTCTATGACACGCAGCTTCCTGCTTGTCTGCATACTGCCCACCACATTGCACGTCTGGCCCTCCATGAGCAAGTTTCACTACTGAAATCAGTGGGTGACCTTTCTCGTTTTTCATACACCCGCGAGGAAGAGACGGTTTGCTATCGAGTAGGTTTGCTATCGAGTTTAATAGCTCTGTAAGACAGAGAGGAATCTAGCAATAGAAGCCTGAATGAGGAGTATTTCTTGATATCTTTCCTTTGCCTTTTCATCGTTTGTTGCAGGACAAGGAGGTTATTTTGTGCATGTTTTCAATGTCTTTGTAACTCACCGAAGAGATGTACTCACAAAATAGCCAAACACTATGTGTGGTCAGCCAGCTGTTATTTTCTCCTCACTTTTATTCCGAAGGTGTGGGCATCGTAGAAAGCGAGTAGGAGCTTTCAAATTGTAATAACCAATGCGCCAGCCCCTTCCCGGAGGGGTCGAGACCCGAGGCCCGTCATAGCCATGTGCTGCCTCTTTCCCAGTAATTCAGGGCATGGGAGCTGAACATAATCATTATCTGGAGAAGCCTAATGAGAGAAAAGAGAAGGAGCAGACATCAAGCAAAAGATAAATTAAAAGCTTGAGGCAGAAGGGAGAAGCCGTGCTGTCTTTATCGAGCCAGGTTCCCACCTCTTTTCCCCAAACTTGGCTCCTTACCTCTCTAACTACACAGAGAAAGCTCCAAAATCCTTGGCAACTGGGGCAGGTGCTCAGACCCAAACTGCCCAAGGCTGATCTTGCATTCTAATTATTCTAGTGAGGAAAAATAAAATTCGGCCACTCCCCTACCCACTTTCCCTCCCCTTAAGGAAATTCAGTCCAGGGGCTCCCATGAGAAAACCACAAAATTAAATATTGTTGTAATAAATTCCATTTTAGCAAGTAGTAGTTTTATTAGCAGAGACTATAATTCTATTTTATGTGTATATTTGTAAAATACAAAAAACTGGGTATATCAAATACTTTGATATATTTGACACCATTATGAACGATCATTTTGTTCAGATAAGTTGAGATAATGTTGTGAAAGAAACAAATAAAAATGATGAGCCTGCCATCATCTTCTTTTCCTCCTATAGAACACCACCATTATCCTATTTTAGTGGAAAATCATGTTTCACTTTAAAGCAAAGTTTGAGAACTTCTGGTATAATGGATAAACTAGTAGAGCCTCAGAAAAACCGAACACTGTCTCAAGCTGAGATTCTGGTCACTGCTGTTCCTGACAAGCCTCGTGGCTTTTGACAAAGTCTCAGCACCCTGTTCCTGCCCGAAAAATATGCCCACACTGTTGGTCCCTCCAACACGCTGGTACCGTAAGAGTCAATCTAGGCTGTCAGTGCCCTGGGAAGGAGAGGAGAGATTTTAAGTATAAAGAAAATTGCCCAGCCAACATTACTTGTTGATAGCATAATGGAAATCAGCCAACAGAAAGGCAAACTTTGGTGCTGATCAAGAGCCGGAGCAACTGCCTCCAGGAGCTGATATTTCAGTGAAGCACCTGGGAAAAGAGCCTGAATTTCAGGCTTGAAAGGAAAGAGACAGGTTTGGCAGGACCCCATACATGGAGAAAACAAAACTCGAGTGGCGAGAGAGAGTAGAGGAGGAAGTTCCTCATTTCTGTCTGGTTTAATTACTTCCTCTACAGAGTCTCAAGGAGGAAAGAAGGAAGGTCCAAGCTAGCAGGGAAAGGAGAACTTGTTTCATCCTTCTGGGCCTCAGCCTTCTGGCTATGCAATGAAGGAGCTGAACTAGGATACTGATTTTGAACCTTTTTGAAAATCCACACCACCTTTTGAACAATGTAGGAATCTCTGCTGCTCTCTCTTCCCCAGTCAGGACAAATGGTCCTTTTCTGTAATTGCCAGCCCTGCTTGCAAACCCCCAATTGGGTCCTCAGGCAGGCCTATTCCGAGACTGATGTTTGGTTGTTCTATGAATGGAGAAGAACAATACGTGTCTCAGGACAGTAATAAAAGAAAGACAGGGCGACAATAGAAGCAGAGAGGCTCAGCACGGGTTCTGATGTGGGTGCTACTCCAGAAGAAATTGTCTAACGGGCAAAGCTCAAATCAGGGCGGGAACAGTCAAGCTTGGGTCTCACAGCTCGTGAGCCAGAGTGCAGTTTAGGGGGCCTGGAGCAGGAAACACCCCCTTGCACATGGCTAATTCCACAAGGAGACTCTGGGAAGCCTTCACACTGCTCTAGAGCTCCAAGAAAGTGAGATCTTGGAAAGTCTGCCTCTAGGTTTCCCTGAATATTTCAAATCAGTATTTTTTCTAGACTATAGAAATGGGAAACCTAGGCAGTTTGTGATCAGCCCATCAGCCCTTTAACTGGTGGTACTTCTAGCCTCAGCTCCCTCCTATTTTAACTTCCTTTGAATATTCTTGTTCATTTCCCCCTTCATCCTGCTATGCATATGCAGCTCAATACATTCTTGTGAAATGGAGCTTAAAGTGTAAAGAAGTAATGCTGCCTAATGGTTAAAAAACAAAACAAAACAGTTTCTGGAGCTGAACTGCCTAAGTTCAAATATAAGCTTACTAGCTGTGAGTCCTTGGCAAGCTACTTAACCTCTCTGTACCTCATTTCCTCACCTGTAAAATTCGCTTCATAATCCTCTCAACCTCATAGGATTGTAAGAAATAAATGAGTTAAGTATGAAGTGTTTAGAAGAGTGCCTGGTGTAGAGTAAGCACTATACAATGTATTCACCTGTTATCATTGTTCAATTTCTCACATTTTCCCCTAAATTATTTCCTCTCTCAGTATTTTTTTAGCAAAGAAGAAAAAGCCAAGAGGACACAATAGAGCAGTTATAGAGAGTTCAGTAGTAACCAACCCGAGGAATTTCCATGCTCCCTCTGTCTTCTTACTCCCGCTCTAATTTGGAAAGGACCCTTGGTCATTATTTTCTAATCACTCCTGTAGATAATTCCATCACCTGTA
>NW_006494612.1:2489844-2507632 GCF_000325575.1 Pteropus alecto | reverse complement strand
TAAACTCAGTGAAAGCCATACTTGGGAGAAGACTGGGTGGGCGGGGGGTGCTCTCTTCTTCTCCCAGGTCTCCGTCCTCCTCCAGCCTGACCTTCACTTCTGGAGAGAGTTTAAAATCACAAATATTCCCCTTTGAGTTTTCAAGTTCAGATTTAAATTTGAAGATAATTTTCAGATTTAGTTTTTTAATTCATGTATTAAAATCTGAGGGAGAAGGAAACTAGTGTGTTTTTTATTTTTCTAAGCAGAGGGAGAAACCATAGCAAAGAAAACCACTTTGCAGGGTTTAAAAACCTTGATCTGTATAGAACTGGAAGATATGAAGAACAGAAGCTTAAAAAGAGAATGGAACAAACATTTCTATATTCATAGGGCTTTGTTTGGCAATGGAGTATTCTAGATCGGTAAGAAGGTGGGGAAGTAAAGCAACATACATTATTTCTCATTGTAGTTGTGTTTTATATAATATCTGTTAATGAGAAAATATTGAGAAAAGCTTTACCAATAAGCTATCACAAAAGATATCACAAGATTCAAAATTCAAGCGAATGAGCTAAAAATGTTTTCACCAAGGTATGTATGTGTGTGTGTTTGCTTGTGTGTGTTTTTCATTTTGTAACATCAAGGGATTTTTTTTCCCCTCAATCATAAATATTTCCTGGTTGGGTCCTTTTAACTGCAGTTACATTTAACCTTATGCACCCAGACCCAAAAGTCCCTTAACCAAGAGAAAGTCATGTAACCACACCCCAGAACAGGAAAAATAAAAGACTTATTATTGTGTGAGCCACTTTCTTTCAGGCAATGTACCTGTTGTGATAAGTTATTACATTTATTCATCATGAGCTGGAGACGGTGATGGCACCTTGTTTACAGGAAGTTCTTTCACAAATGGGTTTTCCTAGCTTAACTGAACTTATACCCAATCGTATCACTCAGAACCCCACCCATAATTATTTTCTTTCATTCTTACCTGACTAGAGGAAGGGATGTGGAGTGGGGACCCTCTGAAGACAAAATGCTCTTCTCAAGGATTTCTGCCAGTCCAAAAACAGGTGAGAGAAATGGCGTAAACATAACTTGGCAGTACAGGAAATTTCTTGTGGTTTCTACACACTCGTGGCTACCATGTGGCGTTTACCTGTCAGGCTCCTCACTAGAGGATGAGCCCCCCTGGAAACATGGGACCATGTCTTATCCACCTTTTGTATCCTCAGCACTTAGAATGTTGTGCAAGCTTACTAAATTATATCGTGACTTTTTATATCTCATTTATACCTCCAAGAACTTAAGAGGTGCTCAATAGACATTTTTGTTGCATTAATAAATGTTTTTGAGTTGTGTGGACTTTGATACAAAAAGGCAGAAATCAGGCTAGGCACACCTTAATGAGAATGCAGAGATGATTAATCTCTCACCCTGGGGCGGGGGAGGGTGGGGAGAGAGCATTGGTAGAGTCATAGGGTGATGGAGGCAGGAGGGTTTACCAAGACTCCCTCTTATCCCTGTTTGTGTAATTCCCCCTCTGACTCTACATGAACCCAGACACTTGTCTGGTTCCATCCATGTCTGTTACATAACTAAAAGCTTTTGATTTCCCTTAGCAAACAGGTTTTGGCTTCCATAACAACAACAACAACAACAAAAAGCCTCATGGAAAAGCTGTGTGCTTGTAAATAGTGATAATCATCAGTAAGTGCCAGCATAGGGAGCCCCAGGTGAGACAGGGTGCTGGCCTCTGGGAGAGAACTGGCTCTGCCCACATTACCAGCTGTCTGCTTGGCCTACTGTATCTCATTGTTTTTTGGAGAATTCTTTGCTATTGAACTAAAGATGTGGGATCCCCAGTTAGAAGGAACCATTCACTATGAATTAATTTATTCCATCACTTGGCCCACAGGGAAAATGCTGGGTGGGACTCCGCAGTTCCATGGTGGAGCCTAAGCGTCTTCTTCAACAAAGGATGAATTTAAGGGTGACCACAGGAGAACAATACTTCCTTTGTTGTGGAAAACCTCCTCTAATTTTTCTCCTGGTCGTAGTTGCTGCTATGGCTGTTTGTTCATACAAGTGTTTATAGCATGCCTTTGCACTTTGTCAGGGGAAACGAGACCTTCCATCCTGCCATTTTGCAACACGGCTTCTGACTGTATCTCATTGATCCTAATAATAGACACTGTGGCAAACACCTGTATTTAAGGTCATTGCCTCATGGGTTTCACTCTAATGCTATTCTTCCTGGTGTCATAGTCATCTGAATAGGTACACCCCTTTCTAACTACATGCAAATATGTCATTAAAAAAACCAAAACAACTTGCTTCTTCATGAAAAGCTCGTGACTGACACTCCACGAAATATAATGTCGACAAACCTGTTGTTCATCTTTCCTTACCATGAGTTCGGTGGCTGTCCTCTACCTGAATCACCAGGCAGTGTGAAGGAAAGTATTTTCTGTTATTGTTTAGCTTAAACATGAAATGTGCAGTGAGTGTTTACTCGTATCACCCCAACTGGATTCAGTCACGTGGACCGTAATTCCAGCAATCCAGCTCTACAGGTAATTGACACATCACTTTCAGGTTGGGTACCTATTTACACAGCTGATACCGAACTTGTAACACATGATATATTCTTGAATAATGGCACGAAGACGAGGAAAGCCCCAAGCAATACGGCACCAAGAACTCTCGGTGCTTGGCTGTGGGCTCGATGTTTCCCTCGCCCTTTGTTAGTTTCGCTGTCTAAATTGCTTAATCTCTTTTACTTTAGTTGGTTTACCTATAAAATGGGGATTAGGATAATATATTACCTACCTTGTAACAGAATGCAGGATGATGATTTTTCAAGGTTCTTTAAGATCTCATTCTGAATCACAGTGTTACGTCACCAGTACAGAATTTCCCTGCAGATTTGTTTTGAACTGATTTAAACAATTGGATCTTTCACTGATTTTGAGATCACTGCAGTTGAGCACAACCAACTTTCACCTTTATTTGTCCCTAGTCTTGCTCCTGTTCAGTAATAGAACAGGTGGCTTTAGATGGTTATACATCACAAATAAGGAGTCATCAGATGAGCTCTCATGTCAAGATTGTGGGGTTCAAAAAATTTTGTGATTTAGGTTAGATGGGCTTAACCAATTCAGAGCGATCTTATCATGATACAAGTTGTTGTGCAAGTCGGTGGAAATCACAAGCACCCTCTTTGTGCTAGGGTCCAACATGAGAGTGGAGATCTTCAAACCACACCGTCCACCCTCCTTGTATCAGTTTAGGGTTAAGTAACTGTCTAATTTTACCTTGCTTTCCACCCAACTGGGTAAGTGGCTTTACGAGGTTTTTAGAGAAGAAAGTTTGAAAACAATAACAACCATAAGAAATGACTGTCGGGGATATATTTTAATGATCATTTGCAAACGGTTTCTACATAGTACTTGTCATTAACAAAATCAATAGTCTTCCTTGCTAGATGTGCTGTATTTCCTGCATGTACATCTGTTTTTGTCACAGCTTGGCATCATTTTTAAAACATCTGTGTCCTGATAAAGGGGATTTGAATACAAAAGAATTCTACATTAGGTGAAACAACAACTTTGTTTCTTCTTAATGTTCTTCTTCACTCTCTTGATAGCTCCCTGGATTGTGGAAGCGGAGACTTAAACCCAAACATTTCCACTCCATGCTCTCTACCCTAGAACCTCGTACTCCCAGCACACACACTCCTTTTGCTGGTCTATATCCTATCTGTCCACTGAAGATAAGTTTATGTTTCACTTCCTCCAGCTTCCAGTTTTTCCAAACTTTTTATCACAACCCAATACACACACATGCACTTAGTATACTATATTTAACAAATATTTATAGTACCTATCATGTCACAGGCACTATTCTAACAACCTCAAAAGTACTGAACCACTAAATCCTTATAATCCTGTGTGGTAGAAACTATTATACCCACTTTACAGATGAGAAATCTGAGCAGCCAAAAGTTCAAGTAGGTTCTCCAAAGTCAATGTTAGTAAGTGGCAGAACCCATTATGAACCTAGGCATAAACTGTACACTGGTCTATTTATTCTGTTGTTCTGTTCTATTCTATTCTATTCTATTCTATTCTATTCCCTTACGCAAATGTTGGTCAGGATCCACTGGGTTCCTTTAATGTCATGAAAAACATTAACATATCACTCTATCCTTCCCACCACTATATTCTGGTAGCATAGAAAAAATTGTATCACTAATTTAGCCCTCATTGATGCTGTTATTATTTATCTTTGTGGCTATTTAACAAGGTGACTGTGGTAAAGACTGTGTAATTCAGACTTTGAGTGATAGCTTGATGTCAATTGTGAAGTGAATATCTTTTCCGGACTTTAGGAACAGAATATATCCTTGTGATTGACAGTAATTATTATCTTTAAGGGGAATGGCTATGTCCTCAGCCAGTCGTTCTGAAGAGGGCTTAATATTGAAGTTGAGGATGAAACCTCAGAGGGAAAGTTCTTAGTTGGGAATAGTGGTACGGATACTTTCTCTGTCTGAGCTAGGGATGTGTTTGAGCTAGACTCTGAGGCATAAAGAAGTTTGCAGTGGGTCCTGTGGTGGAAAGGAGCTCTTTCTGACTCTGTAGTGGTCACTGGAAATGAAACAGGGAATCAGACGATGAGAGACCAGGGCGGGTGAGTCTGGGTTGTAAGCTACCTGAGGAGGTGAAGTGGTTTAAGGCAGCGGTCCCTAACCTCATTCCTATGAGAATCTAATGCCTAATGATCTGAGGTGGAGTTGAAGTGGTGATGCTAGTGCTGGGGAATGGCTGCAAATACAGATGAAGCTTCACTTGCTTGCTTGCTTGCTGGCCTCCTGTGTGGCCCAGTTCCTAACAGGCAGGAACTGGTACTGCTCTATGGGGCAGTGGGGTGGGGAGTGGGGTGGGGGTTGGGAACTCCTGATTTACATAACAATACTAAGACTTTATTTGCTTTTTTCACTCTCACTCTCCTGTGAGTGTACAGTAGAGTTTTCCATGGGCTATCTGATAGGTGATATCACAACAAATTGAATCCAGAAGTGAATATGAGAATCTTGTCTTCTATTAAGCCAAACTTCAAAGAGATTTGCGAAAAGTGTGAAACAATCCAGTCTTCTAAGTTTTTTTTTTAAATTTTTTTGGTACTAAAATTAAAATGTAAAATATTTAAAATATTAATAAAATATGTTAATATTAATACTACTATGTAATGGTTTTATTATTTTTAGTGTATTAATAAATAGATACTTTTAAGTTCTCAGTTTTAATTTTTAATAAAGTAACTATCACTGGATATAACTCATGTGAACAAAAACTTATGATGTCATTTATAATTCTTAAGAATGAAAAGTGGTCTTGAGACCAAGTTGTTTCAAAACTGCTGCATTAGAACACTGATGTTGTCTGCATGGTAAACTCTGGTTCACAGCCATGACTAGATTGCAGATGGCAGGAAGGAGAGAGACAAGGTGCTTTTGTACTTATGACTCTCTATGCGGCTTCTTGAACTTCCCAAGAGCATGCCAAAGTGAGCATTCTAAGGACAAGGCTCAGGGTATCTGTTTGAATCTTTTGTCTATTTTTAAAATTGTATTATTTGTTTTCTTATTATTGAGTTTTGAGAATTCTTATAAATTCTGAATGCAAGTTCTTTATCAGATGTGTATTAGCAATATTCTTCTCCCAGTCTGTGGCTTATTTTTTAATTTTTAAAGTGTCTTTTAAACTTTTATGAAGTCCAATTTATAACTTTTTCTTCTTTTATGGATTTTGCTTTCTGTGTCCTAGCTAATAAATCTTTGTTCCAAAGTTTTCTCATATTTCTTTTTTTCCGGAAGTTTTAGATTTTATATTTAGGTCTATGACCCATTATGATTTTAATTTTTATATGTGGTGCCAGGTACGGGTGATTTAAGGTTCTTTTTTTTCCCCCCCACATATGGATGTTCCATCACAATTTGTTGGGAAAAACTAAACTTTCTTCATTTAATTGCCTAGGCACTTTTTTGAAAATGAGTTGATCCACCGAGTAGATCTATTAATGGACTCTATCCTATTCCATTAAACTCTGTGTCTACCCTTTTGCCAATATTGCACTATCCTGGTTACCGTAACTTTATAATAAATCATGAAATCAGGTTGTGCGTGTCCTCCAACTTGTGTGTGTGTGTGTGTTTTCTTTTAAGTTTCATTTGGCTATTCCAGATCTTTTCCAGTTGTATATTTGTTAAGTGACTTCTTAAATTTATTACCTTTAAAAATGTGGATAATAATCATACCTTCACTAGAGAGGTATTGGAAAGGTTTACTTTTTGTAAATCATTTGGTAAAGTGCCTGGCATATATTAATGTTTCAAGAACTATTAGCTATCATTATGTTGTTTTTATTCTGTAATTTGCATGACAACCTTTCTACTATGTCATCTGAAACCTTACACTTGCTCTATTCTGAAACCTGCATACATTTGCTGCAATTTGTTTTCTCTTTCTCTTTTTATAATAAGAGATTCACTTATTATAAAAAATATTTGGAATAGCACTTCATCTAGTTGAGGAATTAAAATATAATTTGAAAAAGAGCATCCTGACATAGAAATATTTCTTGTGTATTTCAGTTTACTAAGTTTCTGTGGGGAGCGATAGTGGAAAACAATGAAGATTAGTAAAAGATGCCGTTGACATTCTGAGTGGAGGAAGAAACAATATATAGATCGAGAGGAAGGCTCTGTTCGCAGTCAGACCCCAATAAATTTGTGTCTTGACTTGCTACTTTCTAGCTATGAAATCTTGAATGCACTCTCTTATAGTCTGTTTTCTCATCAGCATAGGGTCTCAGAGTATTTGTGGTGAAGATAAGTGAACTGATATCTGTGAAAGTGCTTTGTAAAGTGTAAAAATGCTAAGCTAATAATTTCCAAGGTGCCCTGGGGTGCTGCAATGAAGTCATCAGGGTATCCTGAGTCTTATTTAAAAATTTCTTAGGAATCACAGTAACATCTGTTGAATACTGCATGAATCATTCTAATGTGTTAGCCCTAACTACTTAATAAACAAAAATCTTAGGTAGGCATTTTGGTGGAGAGCTCTGTGAAAAAAAAAAATTGAGTCATTGAGCATACTGTGAATGAGAAAGTTTGAGAAACTGCATGATAAAACATCCATTTATGAAAGCCTTGTAGGTACCAGGTACTTGTGTATGGCATAAATGTGAGTTATTTATTATTTTTTTTCTGTGGTTTTGTTACTTTATAATCTTTGGTGTGCACTTGTGGTGTAAAGAGTTTTATTTTATTTTTTATTTTATTTTATTTTTTACGCCTATAGCACCTGGTCTCCCTAGATGGTCTCCCATCCAAGTATTCACCAGGCCCGACCCTGCTTAGCTTCCAAGATGTAAAGAGTTTAAAAACCTATCTCAGGAAACATAACCAGAAGTATTGAAACAAACTTGTAGCATCGCCAGGAATATAAATGTCCTGGCAAACAGCGACCCCCATCCTCTCCACCTTCCCCAACAAACACACATTTGTGCTAAGAGCTCTACATATATTATTTAGTCTCTGCTACATCTTGAGAGAAGTATGTTAACAACCTGTTACTGATGAGGAAATAGTTCAAAGAGGTTAAAGGGACTGAACGAAGGCCACATAGCAAAGTGATAGATGTTTGACTCCAGTTTCTTTGTGTCCTCATATGATCTGCCATGAAAGGCAAGGATTACAGGAAAGGGAATCCTAAATGATTGATGAAATGCTATATATTTCTAAATTTATCTATGTTATCTTTAAAGTCTCATTTTGATATTTAATTGTTTGAAGAAAAATTGTTGGTGAGTTTGGAGGGAGCTTATGTACAATCATTCTTGAATTCTTAATAGCATGACCATGTGTTCCGACAGCCCAAACTTGTCTGTACCAAAATCTATGCTGTAGATCCAAGAAAACTATAAAAACTCAGTTTTTCTAAGTGCAAAGTGTTACACAGATTTCTTTTTTAATATATAAAAAATAAAAAAAGGGATAAGATGCCCAAATTAAAAAAAAAAAAATCAATCTCCTTTTTTCAAAGAAAAATAATGACTTCATGATGTGGTAAGTTACCATTATTACCAGAAGACATATGGTTTCATAAACACAATTGGTGAACTAAGGATCCTTGTTCAAACGTTTTGCCCATGCAGCTTCCCAATGCTGTAGTGACTGGTTGATAATGAGAGGCAGACCTTGCCAGGACTTGATTCCTCCTCATTTTGTAATATAAGCCAAGGAACACCATGAGCTGTCTGCACTGGCCAATGCCTCCTGCCTCATCACCTGGGTACCTTCTCTGGATAGCCTGCCCTGCAGCTGTACTTAACCACCTGCAGTTATTCCCCCAACATCTGCTTTTAGGGCTCTGTGCTTTCACTCTTCTTTTTGTTCAGAGCCAGTGCTCTGCAATAGAACTTTCTGTAATGATGTCTAATATGGTAAAAACTAGCCACATGTAGATATTAAGGCCTTGAAATGTAGCAGGTGTGACTGAGAAACTAAAATTTGTATTTTATTGATTTCGAATTACCTTAAATAGCCATAAGTGGCTAGTGGCTGCAGTACTGGATAGCACAGTTCAGATGATCTTCCTTTTTTGTCTTCCTCCTCAACTTCTATATCCTTATTGTCAGGTCACCTCCTACTCATCTCTCAAGATTTAAGAGCTGATATCCAGGAAAGCCTAGTCTAACTGGGCTGCACCTTCTCCCTCTAACGCCACATGCAGCGTTCTATGACCTCATTTTTGTGCCCATAATAATGTCTTCCCTTGATCCCAGCAGCACTATGATAAAAGTTTTATCCACCAGACTGGGAGCTCTGTGAGATTATTGGACTGTGTCTTTGAGTCTCCAAGTATACAACATACCACATTGTAGCTAATCAGTCTCTCCTTGTGGATTGAGTAAGATTGGGTCCTCAGTGAGCCTTTCAGTTGTAAAATTCTGTAACTAAGTAGGAGAGAGATTGTAGAATGGTGCAGTGATACTATCGATTAGTAAAAAAGTTAATTGACTTTGCCTAAGGAGAACTTCAGACTCACCCAGGAAATTGAGTGTCATTGGATAGAAATTGGAGGCTACAATTTCTCTTAATATTGTTGAGGAACTTAACATAGCATTCTGTATTATTATGTCAGTTCTTGGCTCCTGGTTGCGAGCATGGTCTAATTTTTATAGACCTGAAAGCAAATGTTCCAGGAAGTAGCAAACCAATATCTCAGGTTGGGAGAAATTGAAGAAATTACCTTAGAAAGTTTACCTGGGTATCCCAAGCTCCTCACCTCCTCTCTTTATCTCTAAAGGTGAGACTTGAACAAGCTGAACATCTTCCCTAAGGCAAGGCAAAAACTTACACAAAGGGGTAGTTTGTATGCAGTTCTATACCACCTCCCAAGGCTATTCGGGCTTTTTTTTTTTTTCTTGGTTATAAAAACATAAGCCATTTTCTTTGTTCTCTTTTTGTTTCTCTGAGGATCTTTGGAAATACTAACTCTTTGGCCCTTTTATCCAAGAGACTTATGTCTTGCCATTTAATACCAATATTAATTTTGAAATAGATAGTGAAGATAGTAGCAAAGCCCACTAAAAATATTAAAGCAAAAATAATTTCCAAAACAAGTAATAATAGTCTAACAAGAAATAATAATAAAACTCTTATTCCTTTCTTTATGAGGTTGGTCATCTTACTGCTGTTCATCTCACTCTATATAGTTGAGTTGTGATGGGAGAATTTTTATGCCTTAGAAGCTTAGCATATGATTCATTAATATATGGGACACAAATTTAAAAAGCATGCCACAATAATGTTTGGTAAGATATTCTGATGCTTAAATAAATGTTGGGACTCTAGACACTCAGTTAAAATCATGCCTATTTAGTTTATTATTAGAGTTGCCTATTTCCCACACCCCCCTTCAAATGGTTTTGTTTAGCATCAGAGCGTTTTCACTTAAAAATGTTAACATTCAAATTAGTCGCACAATAAGTAGATAACAAAAGATATAACAACAATCTTGTTCAAGGAATGAACAGTTTCAGGTTAACCAAGTTGATAAAGATGTACATGAATGAAGTCGACAGTTGATTCCAGACTTCTAAGTAGAGTTCCTAGTACATAAAGCCAACATTGCCATTAGAACTTTGAGTCATTCCAGTTACTCAGGAGAACAACTGGTCTAGCAACATGTCCCATGTGACCCACCCTGGTACTAGGTTTTAGTCAGGAGAATGATTTTTTTTTTATTAGAAATATCAGCAATGGCGAAATTATCTTCTAATGGCATCAACAGGACAATTAACCAATTTTATTGATTTTTTTTACTATCCATTTTTTCTAACCCACCCAAGTCTTATCTACTTCTTTAACTTTTAAAAACTTTTGTTGCCTACCATAAATCATGCATTGAGTGGAAAACCAATTCATGTATTCATTCATTTATTCAGCCAGCCAGTCAGCCAGCCAGCCAGCCAGCCAGCCAACAAATATTTACTGTCAGCCAGGCACTATTTCATGCACTGGGACTAAACCAGTGATTAAAATTAAATCCTTGCCTTTATGAAGTTTACATTCTTGCAGAGTCAGATAGACAATAAACAAATGGACAAATGAACACTTAGAGCATGTTTACTCTTCTTACGTGCTAAGAAGAAAAAGTGGGTTAAGAAGATATAAAGTGATTGGGATGGAGACTGCTATTATATTTAGGGTGGTCAACAAAGTTCCCTCTGATTAGGTAATGTCTGAGCAGAGACTTGAGGTAGAGAGGGTACAAGTCAAACTGATTATCTGAAGAAAGATTTTTCTAGGTGGAAGAAACAGCAAATGTAATAGGCCTGTGTCAAAGGTTGAGCTTATAGTATATGAGAAATAGAAAGGAGACCAATGATATCAGAGCAGGACTAAGGGGAGTAGGGGGCGGGGCAAGACCGAGAACAGAGAAACAAGAGGCTGTTGCAGTGGTCCAGCTGAGACAGCCAAGTGAGCAAAGACGGTCAAGTGGTAGGAGACAGATTTTGCAGAGGTAGCCAGGGCCAGGTCATTCCCTCTGAATGGAAAGGAAAGCCCCCAACGTTTTTGAACAGAGGATGGCTCTGACATGTTTTAAACAGTTTCTTCTGGCTACTGTGAGAGAAAAGGATGTTGGAGGCAAGAATGGAAACAAAGAAGTTAAGAGGCTATTGCAATGACCCAGAAACCATGGTGGCTTGGATTAGTGGTGAGAGGTGAGAAGTGGGTGTTCTGGGTATATTTTGAAGATGAGGCCTTCAGGATATGCTGAAGGATTATGACATATACTAGAAAGAATGAAGTCAAGGATATTTGAAGGCTTTCATCTAAGCAAATAGGAAGGTAGTAATAGAGTTGCCATTTACTGAGACGAATGAGACTGAAGGAAGTAAAGGCTTTATTTGGGGGAGGAGGGAACACTGAAATGGTCAGTGTGAACATTTTAAGTTTGGGGCTTCTGATAGATGACTAGATGGAGATGTCTAGTTGGAAGACAGATGCATGAATCTGAACCATAGGAGCATGATCAATGTTAGAAATATAAAAATTGGGAGCCATAAGCTATAGACAGTATATAAAGCCATGGGACTGGAATATAGCACTGAAGGAGTAAATATGAATGGAAGACAAGGTAATTGAGGACTGAACTCCAGGAAAGATGAGAAAGGAGTTTGAGAAGGGCTAGCCAGTGAAGTGACTGGAGACCAAAAGAGAGAGTGGCCCAGAAGCCAAGTTAAAAAGGTAAAGAAGAAGGAAGGGATCAACCATGGCATATGCTGCTGAGAGGACAAGTCAGAAGAAGGCTGAAAATTAAGCATTAGGCTTGGCAATATGGAAGGTACTGCTGATTGTGATTAGAGGTTTTTATAAAGGATGCTGATGAGGGAACAATAGGAATGGGTTGAAGAGGTAGGAGGGGAGAGAATAGAACCATTGAACATAGAGGATTGTTTTGAAGAGTTTTCTTCTTAAGGAGAACAAAGAAGTGGGGCTGGTACTGTATGTGTCAGTGTGTGGTAATGTGTATGTGGTAATCAAGATATGTAGCAGTCAGGGGATGTTTTCACCCTGGCCTGTTTCCATGCTTATGGCAATGGGCAATGATCTTTTAAAAAGAGATCACATTTAAGATTGAGAACATTGTTAATTATGTTTTATGAAAGAAGATGATTGGAGAAAAGTGTCCTCATGAATGATGTAATCAGTACTTTTTCTTTGCTTCTGCTATTTTCATTTGAATAATTATAATAAACCAATATTCTGCCTTTTATAATGTAACAGAAGTATTTGAAAAATGTTTACCGTGTACAGGAAACGTGCTAGTTTATTTTACTTAACTCTTACAATGATTATATGGGATGTCTATTCTTATTTTCCTATTTTATGGAAGAGAAAACTGGGGCTTGAAGAGATTATTGCTTGTGTCCAAGATCACACACTAAGGTTTGTGCTCAGATGGCTTTGACCACAGAATCTGAACTCTTGACTACTATATGTTTACTTCTTCCCCTATATGTACCTGCATATGAAACTTCGTGTATTATTTTTACATTATTTGTCCATGTTATTATGTACATTAGTAGCTTCCTGTTCCTAAAACCTACTCCTATCCTTGCTCATGTGGTAGTGTTTCATGAGTTACCTCAAGAGAAAGGTAAAATAGTTTGAAGATGGTAATGTACGCTTTGAAATTGCTTAATAATCACCTGAATTACTTAAAAGCTCAAATACAGAAATAAAAGAATCTAGTGGAGAAAATCTTTTGTGTTTTCCAGAATAAATAAAAGAGACAAAATGTATTAACTTGTCTTACCTACACACCAATGAAGTAAGAAATGGAAAGAAAATAGCATAAGTATATAAGGAAAGGAGCAGGGCTAGCTCTTTTGAAGCAATACAGCATTTAAAATGTTTTGCTTATAGGAAAAATGAGATATCTCTTTATTCACTACAGCACGTATAGTGTATCTATGTTCAGAAATTGAAAGGACAATAAAATAATGAAATTGGTTAAGTTGAACTCAGGTGTTCCTCTGGGTTTACTAAATATAGGCAGGGCGTTCATAGTAGAAACAGAGATAATCCCACTTTACTTCAATTACTGCTCTAAGTTCTACAAAGCTGCTGATCCTTAGAACTTTATCTTTTCTGTTAGACGAATCCTTCTTAAAGGTGTGATTGATACTAAAAACATGCCTATGTACATTTTATCTATAAGGAGGGAAGGGATAAAAGAGCTGAAAATGGAGGATATTGTACTTGTCTTGATTTCTCTCTGCTCATTATCACTTATGAGATTTTATAAGGTTGAGTAAAAGTTTTAGTCTAAAGACACCTCTAAATTACAGAAAATAAACAATTTGAGTCTCTCGATTGAAAGGTATCAGAGTAGAGCTCAGTGACTTAAAATCTGATTAATGAGAAAATGTGTACTTCTCTCAGATGCTTCAGGAATGGATTGCTGAGTGGTTCTCAACTATTTCTAAATTAATAATTGGATTAGATACATTGTCTTTGTCCCAGATAGTCTTTGGGTCTTGTGTTGAGTATAATGCTTTGTTTTTCTTTGTGAATTTGAGGTTTGACAGCAATAATCTATAGATTTTTATAATATAAAAAGCCCCATGTTGTCGAAATTACTGAAAAGAGTATATTTCTCTACTCTCTTGTAATACTATTGTTTGTTTCTTTTAGCTTTAGTAGAGTTCGGATTAGCCTGAGATATGTACTACATGATTTGAGATCCTAAAACCTTTGTATCTCACATCTTTGAAATCCTCAGTATTCTGGTGTGGTCTCTTCCTCTCCTTACTAAGAAGGAAGCAGACAAAAGATATCTGAAAGCTCTTGTTCCTAATAGCAAGCACCCTCCCCCAATCCCACCAAAAAGCACATGCACCCTTACTCAGGGCACAGCTACTGCTACTGCATCGACCTTTTCCTTTATAATTGAAGATGGCCTGCATCGACATTTTTTATGTGGGGAGGCAGTAAAGGATTCATTTGAGTATTTCTTAAGCACCTACATGATGATATACATAAAACAAAGCTCCTAAATCCTGTGAACTTCCATGACTAAGTGTGCTAGCTGCATATGCCCGGGGCGGTGTTATGCTGGAAATGTTGAAGTTGTACAAGCTAGATTCATTTTTATCTTCCATATTGCTCTTTAAAAGGAAATCCAAAAATAAAAATGTGAGGGAATGGCAAATGGGGATTTTACTACAAGGAAGAGACACCTGTAAGTTACACGGCCAATAGTGGAAGTGTGGGCTGCAAGGAGGGTGGGCCCTAGAGAAGAACATGGTTCTGCCTCAAGCTCAAGAATATCCGAATCAGTCTGGCCATTTGTTGGCAATTATTTTTCTGAAGTAAGTAATGTTTGAGATTAGTTTTATATGACCAGAAATGTTGTATTCTGGTAAGTTGGAATTGGGAGCTTGTAATAGGAATCAGTGAAGTGCACAAGTAAAGATAACAAGGACATTCAAGCATCACTACCTGTGGAGATCACAGATGTGGATACAGAGGGCAGGATGCAGGGTAGATGCAAATTAAAGTTTTATCTAAGGTCATAGAAAGTTAATGAAGAGATGCTGATTTGGAAAAGCTATTTCGTGTTACTAGAAACTAAGTTACATATAATTTAGTAATTGTCTTTCTGCTGCTCAAGTATAATAGATTAGCTTTCCTAAATTTCCATGCCCTTTCTCAAAGAATCTGCTCAATAAGCCTGGATAAACAGCACATGTGTGTTTTCCTTCTGGATCAAAAATAGTCTTTGACACAGGAATTTGGAATTGCCACCTAGAGAATGTCCTTAGTCTCAGTTTGGTAATGTCAGGGCAATGGTAGGGTGGCCACATCTGAAATAAATTGAGTTGTATGTGTGTATGGATATGTGGAGCAAAAGTTGTATTTGCGAGGAGAGGAGAGGAAAGAGGGTGGGGGAGAGAGAGACTGAGAGAGAGAGAGGGAGGAGGGTGGGAGGAAATGGGAGGAAGAGAGAGAGAGAGACAGACAGACAGACAGACAGAGAGATGAGTAGAGAATCCTGGGCCGGCTTGAGAAGGTATCAGACTCCTCTATAGTTAAAAAATAAATAAATAAAGAAAGAAAGAAAGAAGACAGGAAAAGGTGGCAGAAAATGACCTTTTACCCACGGTCTCTCATAAAATTGGCAAATTCAGAATGGACCCTCCTTGCATTAAAATGAATAGATGATTTAGACAGCATATGATTTTGTGAAAACTGACATATCTTTGTAAAGTACAATGTGCTGATGCATCACAATTTGTAAAAGATTTAAAACTTATCTGCAAATCCTCTTTCCACTGAGAATCAAGGTTTGTGTTCTACCTGCTTAAATCAGGGCATGCTTAGGACTGCTTCAACTGATAGAACACGGTGGAAGTGATGCTGTGTGACTTCACACAGCATTGGCTATAAAAGGCCATGTATCTTCTGCCTGGCTCTTTGAGGTGCTCACTCTGGAGACAGCTGCTGTGAAAGAAGTCTGACTATTCTGAAACTATCATGTTGAAGAAGACTCATGTAGGTTCTCTAGTCAACAGCTCTGAGTGAGCTCTCAGCCAACAGCCAACATTAACTCCAGCCACAAGAATGAGCTGTCTTGGATGTCCAGTCTTCAGATGACGGCAGCCCTGACCAACATCTGTCTACATCTGCATGAGAAACTCCAAGCAAGAACTTCTCAGCTGAGCCATTCTCAAATTTCTGACCTACAAAACCATGAGTAAGAAAGAAGAAAGGGGTGGCTATTGCCCATGCAACTAACACTCTGCCACAGACTATTTGATTAAATAAAAAGTCTCTTTCTTGCTACCACTAATGATGGTCCAGTAGGCAAATGTGCTGGAGACCTCTCAACTTGGTTGGGCATAACATTGGCTAGGGAGGTCAAGGGTATTTTTTTATATATATAGCTCAGACTATATGGATTAGCTTACACCTCTTACTTCGGTGCCACAAGAGATTGAACTCTGAATTCCCACTTGTCTTTTCACAAGTTTATAGCATGAATCACCTTGTATTGGGGGCAGGGTGGGAGAACTGGTGAGAGTGCATAAGGGCCAGTGCAAAGTTGGGAAACCGCTACTGGGAAAACTCAGACTAATGCCTCATAACAGTGCTGGGAAGAGTCAGAACAGTGGGGCAGGAGAAAGAAAGAAAAAGGAATAATGTAGAGGAAGAGGCAGTCCTTGCTTGATTGTGTGCCAACCATCTTAATCTTCAGAGGAAGTGGGAATTCCAAAGCCTCCCAGACTTAAACACGTGACTTCTTTAAGACAATCGCTTCATTCGTGCCTGATTCTATCAGATCGCAGCTCCAAGCATGCTATTCTACAAACTTTTTTGATTCATGGAATCAATTATGTTTTCTTTTAATGTACCATCTGAGAGCTCAGTGTTAAATTGACTGCTATCTAGATTTAGTCAACATGAAACAATTTATATTCAAGAGATAAAATCCAAAGAGCATGCTGTCTGTTCAGTCTTCTACATCTAGGCTGACACATGCACAAGTTGCAAGCAGCCAGGACAACATGAAGGAAGCCTCCTGAGATCATGATGTACAAATGACCTTTCTCAAGAGTCAGTGGCTGCTCAAGGACATCCCATGGCTATAAAGAAAGTGATTTAGTGTGCTAAATACTACAGCCTTCTAAAAGAAACTCCAAAGTTGTATTTTTATGTAAAATTGGATTTTGGGATGTTGGCAATGAATTAAAGTTTTTGTAAAAACACCCTGTGCATCAAATTCAACCTGTGGCAGCCAGTTTGAATCCTTTCTGGATTCTTTAAGTTTTATTCTCACATCAAGCCAGCTCACCAGAAAGCAATTTACCAAGGCTATATTAGCTGGACTCCTTATAGGAAATATTCACTGAGCTTTATTTTAATATCATGTCTTTGACTTCTATCAAAGATCAATGTCTATTTTGCTATGCATCATTTCTTACACAAATATACACACAGCAAATTTCTATGAGAAGGCAATAGGAAAAAGAAGTCAGTCTTTCCAGATAAACTTGTGTGCTTCCTTTCATCAGATAATTAGAACTGTGTAACTCATTATGTTTCCTCATTTGGCTTGACTTCTAAGAAGCTCAGAGTTAAATATAGTGCTCATACAAACATACTCCATGTTTCTGGTGCTGTGAACTTTCACTTTTGTCTAATTCCAAAAAGTTTCTAAGTTTCCTTTTATACATCTGTAGCTTACCTGCTTCTCACACATCTTCTTACTATTAAGAGGTGAAAATCTTTTTTAGGATAAGTGTAATATATGTATATCACATACATACATATTATATAACAGACCATATTTTATATGATATATAACATATTTGTGAGTCCAATAATCTTTTCGCTATTTTGTATTACTCTTCTACTTTGCTTTTTAAAAGATAAATAAACTAAAATGTTAAAGAGTAAATATTTGCCCAATTATACCTGGCTGTCTGGCTATTTGACTATCTTAGAAATATTCTTTGGGACATCTAAGGTATGCTATTTTATTTTATTTTTTTTTTAGATTTCCTACATCTCAAATATTAAAAAATTACTGATAATTCAAATATATATCTAAATAATTTATAGTTTCATTACACATGACTACTACCATGACTACTATAAATTTTTTGTTCTCATATTTTTCCTATGTGCAAATATTTGCTATAGATAATATAGACTATGCTG
>NW_006494612.1:2462784-2489495 GCF_000325575.1 Pteropus alecto | reverse complement strand
ATTTGCTATAGATAATATAGACTATGCTGTATAATATGTAATATATCTTTATATTATATAAATTATATATAAAATCATATTTTAAATACAACTTTGGAATTGGATTTTTCTTCTTACTATTATATTAAGCATTTTCCCGTGACCCTGAGCATTTTAGAAAAAAATGCTTTTAAACATTTTTAAAATATTTGGTTATGTGAGTAAACTTTAATTAATTCAACACTTCTATTGTTAGACATTTGAGTTATTTTTCAATTTTCAACATTTAAACAGTGCTATGAAGAATGTAAATATTCATGTGTTTCTAATAATATTCCTTAGGGTAAATTCCTAGAAGTAAGCTTTTTGGAGTCAAAGGGCATGCCTTTTTTAAAAAAATACTGGTAAATTGCTTTCCATAATAGTAGTATTAATTGAATTAGTAGACAAATGTCCCTGTCTCCTGAACACCCTGTCAAGGATGAGATCGTCACATAAAAAATTTTGTTCATTATATAGATAAAAATTAGGGCCTTATTATTTTATATTGCATCTCTTGATTATCTGAGGTCAGGGTTTTGATTTTTTTTTTTTTTTGAGTCTTGGCATTTTTATTTCTCATTTTGCAAACCGTATATTTACATCCTTTTCCCATTCTTATATTGCAGTGTTAGTTTTTCTCTTGTGCCTTTAAAAAAAAAAAAAAAAAAGACATGTGGGCTAGACTTTATTTCCATGACCGTTATACTTCTTTGGATTCTCTAAAACTTCTCAAAGTTCATACCAACTGTTTCCAGACTAAACTCTACTAACTTCTTCCATCCAATTACATACAGATCTGTAGTTTACTGAAAGGGAAATTCTACTGCTTTGTAATGACTCTCACTGTTGTTTGCCAAAGTTCAGTTCCACAAACTGGTAGACACTGAGACGAGAGCCACACTTTTTTCACCCCCTCTGAGACAAAGAGAACTTTTATTTCCCTGTCCAGCAGAGCCGAATGCTGCTACATGAAAGAAATCCCATTTGCCATCAATTTGGTTTTCCATGTGGGACTTTCCTGATGGGACTTTCTTGATTCTTACTCATTCCTTTCTTTCCTGGTCACTCCCCCCACCCCCCAGCAATTTAGAGTTCTCTTTCCAGAAATATCAACCAGGCGGGTACAATTTTTCAGTGCTTCCTACTTCAGTGACGTAAAACACCCACAGAAATTTTCTGCTAATCCTGAGTAAAACAAACAACAATATGTCAGAAATGTTCTTGAAGCCAGATCATGTAAGTCAAAATGAAGACCCGCCGGTAACAGGGTGATCACTGCGGTGTCCATGTGCTTGAGAAGCAGCAAGACAGCTTTTGCGCAAACCTCATATAGCCATTATTTAAAGAGATCAAAGATATTTGTTTTTGTTTGGGGGCTGGAATTCGTGTCTCAAAATAGCTGCAGTTTTCTCAGAATTTTGCATTGCCCAAGAAGCAATTCATAAGCTCTAGTAGTGAAGCAAGTCTCGGTTTTCTTTCAACTTCATTATGTGCATATTAGGTTCTGTTATTGTATTTACATAAGGCATTTCTTTTGAAACATGGTATATTTAGTAGAATAAGAAAAGCAGACATATTTAGGTAAAATATGTCACTGTCACTGTCTCTGTTTAGCTTTGGGAGAGACATGAAGAAGCACGGAGTTTGTCCTGATCTTTGCTGGACCAGGCTTCATGCTAGGAGGTTGGGGAAGAGCTCTGTACTAAAGGCTCTAATAGACAAATCTTCGTGGTCATTCCTGGCCACCTTGAGGTCTTATAAAGGAGTCTACTTTATTGACTTGGTGCCCCGAAAGCCATTAGAAAGAGCGCAAACAAGATTAACAGAACCCACACTTTCCCTCTGATTCCATGAATATTACTGTGCCCAACCGATCATATCTCTACCTTACACTTCCCTTCCACCTCCCCAAACTAAGGGGTTCCCAGAAACTCATATCTCAGCCACTGACTTGATCCAAGGTATACTTTTTGAGAATCCAAGATAGAAGAATTAAGGAACCATTATGGTTACAGAAAGGAACAGATCCATGTTCCCTGAAATAACTCCTAATTGTAGGCTACTCATGGCATGGGTGAACCATCACTTAGGGTGGGCCTGGGACTAGAACATGAGGGTAGAGCAGGGTGAGATGGTTGTGTTCAGTAGGTCTCTGAGCTATGCTGAGGTTGATTATTTCTATTGGGCATCTGTTGGTCTGGACTTTTGGTTGAAAGTGATCAAACCAAAAACCAAGACAAAACATTCGAATGGACAAAAGCGGTAAGTTTCTTTAGCTAATGTAACTGAACATTTCAAAGGTAAGGTTAGTTTCTGACATTGCTGGAATCAGAAACTTAAGAGTGATTCATTTCCAGCACCATCTCTTTGATTTGTTTCCAGCATCATCATTCTCCCTGGGTGAACATGATGACTACAGGCTGTTTATGTTTAAGACCCCTAGCCTACCAGATTTACAACCTCAGCGGGAAGAGAGCATTTTTCACCAAGAGTGAAAGATGGGGAGGAATGGGGAGAACTGAAGGTGGGCCAGCTTCGATCAGCTGTCTGTCTTTTAAGCAAACAAAGGAGATCTATATCCTAGAATATAAGTCCATTCTTAAGTAGGGGAGTAGGTCCCTAGGGATAAGAAGTTTCTATTTTCAGAAAGAGGATTCTGTTGTTAGAAGAACCGATGCCATCACAGTCTACTTCGTCATGGTGTGGTAGCAAAGGCTCTAGGCTTATAGCCAGATCTGTCTACTCTGCCTCCATCATGCTGTCATCTTAGGCAAGACAGCTCTCTCAGCCTCAGACCCCTTAGCTGTTCAATGGGGACAAAACTATGCACACAATCATTTCACTCTGTGAAGGTATTACTGTGTGAAGGATACAGAAACAATAAGAATGTAAGGGATTATTGCTATTATCTCTTTCTGGCCTCTGGAACTGGCTATTGCTGGTCATCTGTTTACTTGTGTCTAAGACAATTTAATTTGTACGCTTCTGAAAGGGAAGGTCATTGCTTAATGTTCAAACTAAAGAGCTGTGTTCAACCTACCCAGGTGTTCAGGCAGTCCAGCTGCCTCCCACCTGCTTCACCCGAGTGATGCAAAGAAGAGTCTGTTGGTTTCGGCTTCCTACCCATGATGATCAGTACATTGTGAGGCACCTCTCTGTGATGCAGCTTCACTCTGAAGTGTTGGGTTTCTATTTGTGACTTTTGGAAACCGTCTTTAACTTCTAAAAACCAAAGCATTTAAAATATGCATCTTTTTTATCCCTAAAAATGAAATAGGAGCGCTGGCACGTCTCCTGAAGCTTCAGCCACACCTGCTGTTTATTCTGTACTCACGCAGCGATGACTCTCCCCTTGAGTTCATGGCATTTCCTTTGACACATCAAAGCGAAACTCCTAGAAGATAGAAACAACATGTCTATTGTTAGATAAAGAGTAAATACCCCCTTTCAAGGAGAAACCTAAAACACCAGGTTAAATTTTTTTTGAAGTCTTATTACTCTGAGTGTTTAGATTTGGTGGGGGGAGTAGGCACAACTGAATGGATATTGGTGAAAGTACAAGCCTGTCATTCTTGTAATGCCATCTCCTTTGAAAAGGACAATGTTATAGAAATATCTCAAAGAGAAAAACAGACCAACTGAATTGACAAGAATTTTTCCCAAAAGAATAACTTATCTCCATATTCAGCTGGTCACTAGACCCTCCCCTATCTCTGGATTTTATGCTAAGGTGTATTGTCTCCTTTGTCTTCCCCACCACCTTAGTTCTGGCACCTTCATCTCTTATCTGAATAACCCATTTCTAATGCCTTATCTTTCCTAATCGGTCTTCTCTCCACATTTCCTTCCTCTCAGCCTTATCTATCTATATACACATTTGAGGCCTTTTAGTATATGTCCTTGGGCTAGTTTTTTAACTCTATGTGGCTTAGTTTTCTTAGTAGTTAGTTCAAAAGGTTATATGAGGATTAAGTGAGTTAACATATGTAAAGTGCTTAAAATAGTATCTGGCACATAGGAAATTATAATTAAATGTTGGCTGCATAAGTGTTAGCTATTATTACCCGATCTTTGTGGGCTCCAGCTTAAAATCCTTCATCATCTTCTGCTCAGGGAAGATGTAGCCCCTATACCTGGCATGCATCTCCTCATGGCTTGGCCCCTGGCTGTGGCTCCACCTCTCCTCTCACTCACCTCCCTAGTGTGTTCTGTCTTCTGTGCTCCAACCACATGTAGGCACTAGACATGTTTTACCTATGTGGTTTCTTCTACTCTCCATCCATGACCACGGGAGGAACTCCTCATTTTTCAAAACTGTGCACTAGTGAAATCTCCTCTAGACTTCTCCAGGGAAGACTTAAAGATGTCTTTTTTTTTTTTTGGTGCTTTCTTTATTATAGCACTCATCCTACCACACTTAAAAATAATGAACATAGCTACTAATTATTTGGTATCTAGAATGTGCCAGGGACTTTATACATATCATTTTATTTAATCCTCATAACTGAGGATTAAAGGAAACTAAGATTCATAGAGCTGAAGTTACTCATCCAAGGAATAGTGGTGCCAGAATTGACTTTCTGGTCCAATTCAGGAATCCATAGTCATTTGTCTACATGTCATGCTCCTTTCCAGAGTGATTATTCGTTTCTTTGTCTTCACTCCTTTTCCGAACCTCTGTTCATTGCCAGGAACAGCAGCAGCCTTGAGAACTCCCTCACTGCCCATGGAGGATTCTGTGCCCAGTAAAAGTCCCTGTGCACGTAGTACCCTTGACTCAGAGTCTTCCATATTCTCCTCCATTTCCCAATGGGAATAGTGCCCTCATTTGTTTTCTTCCATTTCTGATCACTAATGATTTTTCTTCTATGCCAAAGACTTTTCTACTTGACCTTTGACACTGATTCTCTGGAAGGAAATTGGCAGTAGATTTCTTGAGGGCAGCCACTATATCTTGGATGCACAGTATGTAACCCAATATGTGGCACATAATAGATACTCAGTGAATAACGGTTGAACAAATGGATAATTGGAAGATGCAATGATGACCAACCAATAATGTACATTAGGTAGAAATTAAAGTCAAGGAATAGGCTCCTCAAAAAAGTCCAAAGTTGACTGACTCTCCATTTTGCTTCTAATGAGAGACTCATTAGTGGTGGCACATGGCAGGGAGGTGGGAGAGCAGCGGATCTGGATAACTGTTGTTTGAAGAATGGCTTGAGACCCCTGCCTACATGCTAATCAAGGCAGCAGCGATTCCTTTATCTGGACAGACTTGAGCTGAAAAACTTTCCCTTCTGATAGACTTTTCTCTCAATTATTCATTTACTTTTTGGCCCTTTGAAATTTAATAACTTCTCTGATATGCATCAATTCTAAAATTAACGGAAAATACCTTTCTTCAGGGAAATGAGATAATGAATGCAAAATACTTTAACACAGAATCTGGCATGTATAGAATGCTCAATATGTTTGCTTTATATTTTCATTCTTTCTTTTCTTTTTTCTTTCTTTCTTTCTTTCTTTCTTTTTTTTTTTTACTAAAAACATGTTGTTAAATATCAGTTATGTATGACCTTCGACAATACTTGTTGCAACAATAGATTCTCATGACAGCTAGTCAGTCTTCTAAGAAATAAAGTACTAAACAAAGAGGAGGAAATCACGTGCCGTTTTTAAAGAACTACATATAAACTATAAATAAATTCAAATCTGTATGAAAGCCAAAGACTTCACCAAGGAATATAATGTATTTTTGTCCCTATCACCATGTATGGAAACCTTGACATTCTCCGACTTTCCTGAGGAAGGTAGTCTACGAGGATTGATTTCTCTGAGCTTTTCAGACATTTTCTCTCTTTTGGAAAAGGTGGGCCCCGTTGCACGTGAAGATTCCCATTTGATCCTTTGTACCTACATCCTAGTCTCTGTGGTCTTGCAGTCTATTCTCAAGTCTGTTCATTTCCACCTAGAGCTTTTTCCAAAGCTGACATGCTAAGGGTCCAATTGTTCTCTCACAAAGGAAATGACCTTCGCCAGTCTTGAAGCATTTATTTTTCAGCTGGTGAGAGAATTAGTACTTGCTGTTGTCTCAGCCGGCCGCCTCCTTAGATTCGCTTTTCCAGGCCTTTCCAGGCTCAAGAAAACTTGGCAGGATTGCTTGGCAGCTCCCTAAGCTTACTAGAAATACCAGAAGCCCACAGTTTGCATAATGCTAATTAAGTTTTCAGCTTAGTCTCCAAGCCCTTATAGTGTTTAGAAGATCAAGTAACTTGGGAAATGTCCTATATAGAGAATGACCAGAGAAGACACCAGTCCCAACTCACCCTGCAAAAAAGGCTGTGGAATTTACAAGGAACCCTAGCAAGGGTCCCACACCTTCAAAGAACTAGCTTCTTTGTGTTTCTTCACTTGCAATAAAAATCCCCCCAGGATCACCTAATTTTCTAGTATCACTTCCTGAGGCACCTCTATTGATTTCTCTCCTTCTTTGGAAGTGTTTGGTTTTCACTGAGCCATTGCACTTAATGGGTGTGGTGATACTCATGTTTTGTCACACCTTAGAGGTGTGGCAAGACGGAGTGCCCATGCCAAGTGGATTCCCCCACCCAAGGTGTGGTGATATCACTTATTCTTACCACATCTTGGAGTGTTTCATTAATCTCATATATAAGTCAGCCTAAATGAAAACATATTGGTCTGGTTCTTTAAACTCCTCCTTTGACAAGCTTCACAATATTGGTTCCTGTTGTGGAGCTTATATGATATGTTAAAGATCAGGCTTTTAATTTTCAAATTTTTATACTAATTACTGAAATATCTTCTAAGAAAGAAAATGCCAAGTGAGGAAACTAAAATGGAATGGGAGACACTGGACTTTTCCCTTTATTTTAGAAATTTATGTATTTCGAGAGGGTACAAATTAGGGAATATACTTCATCAATATTCTCTAAAAATCATGCTTAAGAAAACCTTTCAGTTATTAATATATTTTTTTAATTTATCAGTTTGGAGGTAGGTACTGATTATTGGCCTCCAGCCTTCACTGGAATAGAGGCGACCAGTTCACTTCTGTGAGCTGTAAAGTTTCAGTGCCTACATGAGTGGCATCACTACTGACTCGGTATAGTCAGGCCATGGCAAAATGCTCTGGGCCAGAGAGGTGGGTGGACAGTGACCCCGCCAAGTCCTTAAAGGAGTGCCAGGGGAGCAGCCAGTCCTGTCCAGCAGGGAACCCACAACCTCTGGTGGTGCCTAGTATGCAGTTAATTAGTTCCCAAGGGAAAGGAAAATAGGATAACATTAGTTCCTTTTGTGGATCGTTTTTGATTTTATTGAAGAGTCAGAACTAAGTTGAGAATTCATCAAGGGTTAAATGGTAAATTATGTGGCATGAATATGAGTTTGATGGGAGAGCAGAGAAGGTGTACATTCGGAGGGGACTGGTAGCCAGAGAAGGCTTTCTGGAGGAGCGAGGGCTGATATTGGGCCCAGACAATGGGTACAGTTTGGGACAGTCCTTGTGAAGTTATATAAGGTTCAATTTGTATAAATTACTCTACAACAAATATTGCATTGGATGTTGGAAGATGTAGAAGAAACAAAGCAAGGTCCCCTGTTTTCACATCTTTCCTGAGCTGCTTATGAGAATTAATTTACCGAAAACACAATTTGTTTAGGAGTAAAGTAAGTGTACTGTGTTAATAGGATTAATTTTTTTCCACTTAAAGAATCTTCTATAACAGGAATTGGCAAATTACAGTCCTAGGACCAAATGATGCCTGCCCATTTCTTGTGTGTTTATATGTCCTCAGAATGGTTTTTATGTATTTGCATGGTTTTAAAAAATCAAAAAAGTAAGATTTCATGGAAAAGTGAAATACATGAAATTCAAATATCAATGTTTATAAATAAAGTTTTATTGGAACACAGCCATATCCATTTGTTTAGGTATTGTCTATGACTGCTTTTGTGCTCCAACGGCAAAGCTAAGGAGCTGTGACAGAGACATCTGTGGTATTCTCATTGCTTTGCACTGCCACTCCATGTGCTAAAAATTTCAGTGACGTAGTTACCAACTGACAGTGTTTGGGGTGCCACATAGATCACTTGTATGCATAAAAAGACATTGTTAAAGATAAAATACATAAAATCTTATTGCAGATCAGCAGTTTTTAGATTTAAGTATAGTTGGTATACAATATTATATCATTCATATTAGTTTCAGGTTTACAATATAGCAATTTGACATTTTTATACCTTACAATGTAATCAGCCCACTATTTCTAATAATCATCTATCACGGTGCAATAATATTTATCACAATATTATTGACTATGCTCCCTTTCACGTTTCACCCATTTCTCCATCCCCTTCCCCTCTGGCACCCATCCCTTTGGCCTTTGGTCTCTGTTTCTATGAGTCTGTTTTTGTTTTGTTTGTTCTTTTGTTGTTGTTGTTTTAGATTCCACATATGAGTAAAAACACATGATATTTATCTTTCTCTGTCTGACATTTCACTTAGCATAATATCCTCTAGGTCCATCCATGTTGCTGCAAATGGCAAGATTTCATTCTTTATTATTGCTGTGTAATGATTGCATCGTGTGTGTATACAGAACCACTTCTTCTTTACCCTTTCATCTATTGATGGACACCTGGGTTGCTTCCATATCTTCTTGGCTATTATAAGTAGTGCTGTAACAAACATAGAGGCATATATCTTTTTGAATTAGCGTTTGTGTTTTCTTTGGATAAATACCTAAATATAGAATTGCTGGATTGTATGGTAGATCTATTTTTAGTTTTTAGAGGAATCTCCACACTGTTTTTCATAGTGGCTGTACCAACTTGCAGTCCCACTAATAGTACACAAGTGTTCCCTTTTCTCCACATTCTCACTAACACATGTTAGTTGTTGACTTTTCATTAATAACCATTCTGACTGATGCGAGGTGGTATCTCATTGTGGTTTTGATCTGAATTTCCCTGATTAGTGATGTTGAGCATCTTTTCCGATGTCTGTTGGCCATCTGTGTGTCTTTTTGGAGAAATGTCTTTTCATGTCCTCTGCCCATTTTTTGATAGGATTGTTTATTTTTTTGTTATTGAGTTGTATGAGTTCTTTATATATTTTGAATATCAACCCTTATCAGATATATCATTTGTGAATATCTTGTTCCACTCTGTAGGCTGCCTTTTTGTTTTGTTGATAATTTCCTTCACCATGCAGAAGCTTTTTAGTTTGAAGTCCCATTTGTTTATTTTTGCCCTTGTTTCCTTTGCTCAGGGGAACATATCCAAAAAGATATTACTGATTGATGTCAAATCGTTTACTACCTATGTTTTCTTCTAAGAGTTTTATGGTTTCTGGCCTTACATTTAAGTCTTTAGCAGATCAGCACTAACAGATAAACATTTGCAAGTAATTTTGATGATAAGAAACAGCGATTTTAATCCTCAATTAAGGAAATGTTAGCCTCTCCCCCTAAAACATTTTATTCTTATTGGTAGAACTGTATTACAAATATTTGTACTCAATTATTATTATATTTTGAGTTTGTTTAAAAATTTGTGACAATTAGTTTTCTCTCTTGTTTTTTTTTTTAGTATTTACATAATAGCCTTGATTTTTGCCTCCTGATCCACAAAGCCTAAAATATTTACTATCTGGTCCACAGAGAAAGTATGTTGACTCTTGTTCTATAATAAGAATTTATACCTTAGGTATGCTTTAGGATTTATTGTGGCTTTTTTTCTATAATCTCACGTGGTCTTTCTAACTTTATTAGGTGGTCAATACAGATACCATTATCTTTATTTTTTGTACAGATTTTTAAATTTGAGAAAAGTTGACAAGTATGTTCTGGCACTTGAGTAGCCCTCTTAGTTTGGGAAATTTACATTAAGTAATCACAGCTACTGCTTGGGAGGAAAATAATGTGATTCTCCAAAGATGATCAAGATGCCTGCTATAAATCCTGTCTCAGAGGAAGAGATGGACTGATATACCTGGAAAGCAAAGGGTCTTCCCCAAGAAAAAGAAACAGGACCACAGCTCCTGCTTCTAGAGATTCAAGATCTGGGAGGCCTGATATGCTGGGTCCGTATCAGGCTGAATATGACTGAATATGAATGTTCATTTTGACCCAGTGTTATGGGTTAAATTGTGTCCCCAAAAGAGATGTAGAAATTTTAACCCCCAGTACCTGTGAATATAGCCTTATTGGACTTAGTGTCTTATAGAAGTAAGCAAGTTAAAATGTAATTAGGGTGGGCCCTAATCCAATAGAATTGTTATCCTTATAAAAGGGAAAATTGGACACAGAAACAGACATGTAGAAGGAAGACAATGTGAAAACACAGGGAGAGTGCCATCTAAAAGCCAAAGAATGCCTGAGGCCACCAGAAGCGAAGAGGGGGTCTGAAACAGATCCTGCCTCACAGCCCTCAACAAGAATCCGCACTGCCAACATCTTGATCTTGGACATCTAGGCTCCAGAGCTGTGAGACAATACGTTCTGTTGTTTAAGCCACCCAGTTTGTGAGGCTTTGTTATGAGAGTCCCAGGAAACTCATACATCCATAGCCTTCCTTGTGCTGTGGAGACAGTATGTGGCAGTAAACTGATGAGCTGAGCAATGAAGGCCTGAGAGAGTTCTGCCTCTGGGCTGGGCAGTCCTGACTTTGTGGGCAAGAATGACCAATCCAAGTGTACAGGAACAGAGAGCAAAGTGCACAGAGCTTCCGTGTGACACTTAGTGGCAACATTTGTTGTAATCTGGTTAAACTCTAGATCTCTGAATGGTTTGGGGCCTGCATATGCTCCTGGACTTCTTGATAACTTGCTGAATCTTGCTCAAGATAGAGTTAACAGGTAGCTGGTGAATAGAGACAGTTAAATTTTAAAATAAATAATAAAAATGTGGTATTACTCGCTTTGTATTTCTAGTTTGAGAAATAGCTCATCCAGTTAAATTTACAAGTAGAAATTAGCCGCACACAGGTTCTGAGATTGTGCAAGCAACGGAGCCATTGAGAAGTAGTACGAACACACAGGTGTCTGGGCTCTGACCCAGTCTAGGTTCGTCTTATCACACTCTGACTAGTTATGGACTTTTAAATATGAGAGTCATCAAAGGACTTAATTTTAATGAATTTCGTTAAGAATTACAATGTTATTTACAGAAATACATTCACTTGGAAAAGATTTAAGCATTTCGTAGACTATTCACAATTCAGACCATTTATTCACCAATTTAGTTCATTTTATTAGAACTTTTAAAATTTATCCTGTGCAATATTGGTGTTAACAAGCAATAAATATGGCTGTTTATTATTTCTCATTATTTTATCCTCACACTTGAGTTTCTCATTATTGTCTGGAGAGAGTCCCTTCGGTGGGTTTGCTATAAATATGATTGTATGAATCTCCCTCAACTCCTCCACCCTGTCTGTTCAGGAGGTCACTTACAGGCAAGGACGGTATGTCAATCTCCATATTTGGAATGAGTTTTAAAATACCATTTTGATTAGCCATGACATGTTCACCAAATATTTATGAATAAATTTTCATTTGAGCCACTCTTAAATGTAGCTCTGGGTTGACAACTCAGCCATGAGTAGATTTTCAAATTTCTTCTGCATATTTGGACATATTCTGGGAAGCCCTCCTGTTTGAAGCACCGAAAATAGCAAGACATAGTAGCAATAGTTTGAAAGCATAAAATTGAAGCTAGAGTGAATGTGACCCAGAATGTGTTGCTGGCTACACAGGAACTGTATTTAGGAGAATAAACAACCCTGGAGACAACAGTAGTTCTAACTTTATCATACTTGTCATCACAAAATGAAGGTAGTGAGAGTCTACTTGCTTCCTCTGGGCCAACATGGAGTCGTGACCTGTCTGGTATTAGGCAATGGCTTAGCTGAGTTTGTCATTGATTAATGTTTCCTTCTCTGATTTTTCTCCTTCTTGCCTCCTGCCTCTTGCAGTATGACTTACTAAAGTGAAACCCAGGGGAAATGGAGCAGAGACAGAGAGGGCCCTCCCTAAAGGCGCCAGACACATGGCAGGAGCAGATGAAAGTCTCAGGCCATCACTAATACACAATGCAGAGGTTAAGGTAAATACCCTCTGTGGGCTTAAATTAGTGAAACAAGAAATACCTAGCTCATGGTAGGGAGGCAGTATTGTAGAAGGAAACAGGCCTCCAGAAGATGGAAAAGATCTCACTCCTGGTTTCAGCAGTGCTCAAGAAGCACTGAAATACATCTCTTTATAGCTTGGGCTTCTACTTCTTGTCTCTAACGGAAGGGCATGCACTCAGAGATTTTCAGAGGGGTGTGTGTTTTGGGGAAGTGGCAGTGGTGAGGTGGGGGACAAAGGTGGTAATGAACAGAGCAGTCAATTCAATATAATTTTTCTAAAACTAATAGTCAAAATGTATGGATCTCAGATCATTTGCCTGACACTGGCCACTGGTATTGTAGCTTGAGTCCAAAGGCAGTTCCCAGGCATACTAGCTTCATCCATGTTTGAAATGCAGCCTCTGAGTAGTCTTAGCTCTACTGCAGCATGATAAATCGAATAGATCTACTCGAATTATGAACCGCTTACGGGCCCCGCTTTGCTTTTTTTTTTTGCATTTCCTTTGCCACAAATCAAAGATAGAGCTCTGAATTTCTTTTGTCTCCATGGCCTGATTTATTTTAGACTCTAGGATTTGAGCATGTGCTAATTTGTCTGTTTTGTTTGTCTAGAGCAATTATATTTTCCTGTATTTATTTGAAGTAAAAATATTTTTCCACATGAAGGAGTCACTTTGAGTAATATTGTAACAAACTAAAGTTGGACACGCACATCCTGAATGCTATTGCCAGTATTTCTTCTTTTTTAAAAAAAAAAAAAAATTTGGTTTTAATTAGTTTTATGACCCATAAAATAGCCATTTCCATGAATGAGCCCTATGCTACATATATCTACCAACTACCAGCCATTTCATTCAACATTAGCAGTCAAGAAAAATCTCTGCGTTAAACTTTAAAACACAGATTCAAACACCCAACTAAAACTCCCAAACCAAACCAAACCAAACCAAACCAAATGACACGTAGTAATTTTCTTTTCAGAATTCAAAACACGTTTTTTTCTTTGGGTAGTACCAATGTTCACTTTTAAAAGATGTATTCATTTTCCAAGATTCCCCTCCAGGTGAAATGACTCTCCCCAATGCCTATAAGCTTGAAATCATTAGGTAAAATCAAATCTCTTAAGCAGATTTTAATGTAAGCATACAGAGAAAAAAAGAACGATGTTGAGCAAGAGAGAAGAACATTCTTGAAGACACACACACACACACACACACACACACACACACACACACACAGGATAAAATGTCCCAAATGGTACAGTTTAGGCTCTGGAGAAAACCGGTTTTGGCTACCTAGAGCCCAGGCAGGGGCAGACGAAATGTGCCAGTTTAGCTTGAGGAAGGAGATACTCTGCTTAATCCCAAGATAGGTCCTCAGCCCTCCAAACCTCTCTCCTTAGAGAGCCCAGGACCCGCACTTGGGAGGCATCCCCAATATTGGTTAGTTAATCATTAGACTCTCACTGTTCCCCAGATCTATGTGTGTGAGGACAGAAAACCCAGAAAAGTGTTGTTAGGTAGCAGCAGTTAATTCTTAACTCAATGCTTCACTTGATAGATTCTGAAAACCTAGTGGATTTTTTTTACCTTCCAGGAATCTACATCCAGACAGGCTTCAGGTGAGAAGCACCTGTGAAGCAGCTCTTTTTCACTCTCATCCTCGAGGAGAAGGGAGGAAGATGTTCACCATTGTCGGTCAATGTAACCTCAGTTAGGAAGAAAGGAATCTCCTCAGGGTCGCAGCCCAAGGTACCCTTCCCTTGTGTCCCCTCCCAAAACGGGTTGGGAGCCAATTATGGAACTTCTGTTCATTGACTGAAGGAGCAGCAGGCTGAGGACAAAAGGCTTCAGTTCTGATTAAAAAGAAATTGTGCAAAAACAGCCAGAACTTGGGGCCTGTCTCAGTTCCATTATAAAACTATGCTTGAGGCTGACTCTCTCTAATTCCTTTAAAAGCTTAAGTAGTGACAAGATGCTTATTGGAGTTCTCATATCACCATATTACTGACGTGAAAAACCATCCTGAGCCCTTCTTTTGGCATAGGGAACACGCGATTTCATTTTCAAGCTATCACAGTCACGGTGGAAATTTGGCTTTTGCTGTTTCTCTGTCAATTTGTTGAAGAGGAAATGTAGATGGTGAATGAGAGGAGAAAGATTTCCAAGTTAAGAGTCCCTAAATTGTTGTTATGAGGGCCAATAAAATAATGGTCTTAGTAGGTAATTTTTTTAAGTTTCTACATTTGTTTTTAATCAGTCCAAGACAGAAGCATTAAAAAAGGTCCACTCGTTGGCCAGGATTAAGATACACGATCAAAGTTTGTGCGCTGTGGCACTTGGTGATTACTTTCCGCATATCAAGGCATTTTGCACTCAAAACTTAAAATAAGAATGTTTGCCAACAGAGTTTAATCTTTCATGTTTCTCTGTGCTCAAGGTTTTAATCCAGCTATCAATATCAGAATGCTTTTGGTTGTAAATAAACACAACTAATAGTGACCTAAGCGATAAGGAACATTTATATCTCACATCACAAGGTATTGGAAAGTTCAGTAGTTCCAGATTTGTTTCATTTAGTATTTAAGTGATGTCATCAAGGTCGCAGATTCTCTCCATCTCTCCTCTGTAACAAGTTGGCTTGTCTTTTAGTTGATTTCCCTCATGGCCCCATGACGACTGTCATTATTCCAACCCTCAAATGCAGGCAAGCAAGATCCAGAGACAGCAAAGAGTTTGTTTCCTCTTGTGTGTCTCTTATTATCAATAAGGAACACTTTCCTGAGATCCCAGCATACTTTGTATCTCACTGTTGAAGGGAAGGGGGCAGGGAAGATTAGCTGTTTAGTAGGCAAGAAAAAGCATGTGTCACAAAATTGGAGTTTTACACCTAAGCACAGACAGGCTTTCGTAGGAGAGACTGGTCTCATGTGCATGATTATTGACAATATTTTGGCTGTTCACCCTTTTCCCACTTTCACAAAAGGTTGAAGCAATTTCTCTTTTGGAAATGAAAACCAGAGAGGGAGGGAGTGTTGACAGAACTTGGGTTTTAGATTTGACTTTAGGTGATTCTCAAATGTGAGCAGTGTTAGAGTTTCTTCTGAAGTTTATTGTTCTTAATAACTTTTCTCTTTTATGGGGAGAGCTCGGTGTTTTAGAGATCTGGAGAACACACTGTATCTTTTCCTTCTTAAACTTATTGAATAATATAGGTAGAAATCAGAGATCTATTCTCTATGCCTCAACCACTCTCTGAAGTAAAATGAAGAAAAACACTCAATAAGTTTGTCAAATGCTACAGATAATTTGAGAAGATAGCAGAGAAATTAACTTAGGGGGGATCACAGCCTAAAGACAGGGGAATACAGATGTTTATAGAATCTGGAGATGCAGAAGTGGCCGTCTCCTCGGGTGACTTATTTCAGGATCCAGCCACTCCTGCCATCCCCTTTTACTGCAAGTCTGCCAGGTTTTTGTTCTGAAAAGGGGATATCCATTGATTTCTATTTGCTATATAATGATCTCAGTTCTTGAAAAATGACTAAGAAAGATGAAAAGAAAAGTTACTGTGAGAAAATCCAAAAAGTGGTGAAAAGAGAGGAAATCTCAAATGACTTGAATGTTTCAGAAACAGAAGAGGAGGTTAGTAAGCAAAGGAAAATTTGGGAACAAATAAAAATGTCTATTTCTTTATCTTATTTAAATATCTCTAATTCTGGGTTAGAAGTTGAATGGTTAAAGAGCGAAAATAGGACATAAGATGCTGTATTTTCTAGGATTTGAAAGAAGACATTCAAATACTCAGTACTCAACTGGTGATTACATTAAACTCATTTAATTTTGTTCGTTTTTTTTTTTTTTTTTCATTCTTGGATTCCCTAGTCCCCCACACAGTTTTATTTTTAAAGCCTTTGTACAATATGAAATGACCAGAGCAGAGTTGTTTTTCAAAAAGGGGTTTGAAGTTTGTTTGCTTAACAAAGTGTTTGCAGCCATAATTAGGTTGCATATTCAAATTCAAACCCATTTCATGTTGGAAGTGACTGAAAATTGTTACCATCTGATGGCTTTGTGGGCAGAGTTCTCACAAACGACATTGCACGCACTAAACCCCAGTTTCTGGGCTTTGCCCTGGGAGACATCAAGTGTCTGAGCAGATTTTTCATAGTGGCATCATGGATATTAAATCTAACTGTCATGATGCTATGGCCTAGTTCTGTTGGAGACATCCCAATTTGATTTGGTCTTTTTGCTATTCTCATCTCTTTAGAGTTCTCACTTCTTACCTTGAGTCCACCTATCTACCTGTGGGAACAGAGAAGCTATAATGAGTTGTACTTCTTGGGTGCTGTTTTATTAACTCTCACCATGGAAAATCCATATCAAAGTCAGGTTTTCTGAGAGGAAGAGAGAGAGGAGAGTGACACTGGTTAGAGTGTCCGGATTGAGTCAGCTCCTCATCTGTTGTGTTGAAAGGCAAAACTGTCTTTAATTTTAACAGTGCTCCACTTCCATCTTAACTGGCATATGAAGTCTATTTGGGAACAGAAAGAGACGTTTTATACGGCACATTTTAAACCTCTTACTTCGGGCAAAAACCTCACTGTTTCTGAGGGGGAAATCTCTTTCTTGGCCACACACCTGAGTCTTTTATTTCTACTCAGAAGGAAATAAAACAGTGGAAGCTTGTCTGTTCTGATGATAAGTACAACACAAGAAATAAGGCCTACTAAATGCTATGATGGGGCATAATTACTCATGAGCTAGTAGAGGTGGCCATGATGTTTGAAGCCACCATAGGCATGGCGTTTGCTGAATGCAAGCTCATGGGAAAGTTCAGTCCAAATCTGGAAAAACCCAGCTTTATGGTGAATGAAAGTAAGAATGTTTTTTTCCTTTCTTTAAGTAATCTTTGTATTAGAATCATAATTTAATTTTGATCAATTCGAAGATAAATTCTGGTTATTATCTCATTTGTCTTCCTGAATTATTATGCTTATTTCCTTTTATTGATTTTAGGATATTCTTCCTGATAGGAAATGCTTGCTAATATACCCATACTGCTTAATAAAATAAAAAAATGAAAAAAGTGGGGTCAGATTTTTAGAAGAAAGCCAACATAATGACAAAAGAAGCAACCAAGTCTTTGGTTTTGTGATTCCAAAGAGAGAACGACTTTAGACAAAATATATAAGCTTAACTTTGCAATGAGCAAAAATGTTCTTTGGTGGGAGTAAGGCTATATTTGCAGAGGATGGACAAGCTAAACAAAATTATTTTAAAAACTTTTCTAAAAGCTAATTTTGGAAGACCTATTAGAAATCTACATCCAAACCAGTTGCTTTCGACCATCCTTAACAAATGAATGTTGTCTCTCTTCCTACTTACCCTACGATAGCAATTATTGGAAAACATCAACAAGTGGATATTAGTCATCATGACACTCTCTCTGTGCATGAACCCTCACAATGGAGATAGCAGATGCATCACTTTAGTGAGAGAATAGAATTAACTTGGACCAGTGATACTACATTATACACTAGTTTTGCAAAGTAACCCATTATTCATGAGCATCTAAAACTCACTGGGATCTAGTAGTACAGAAATAACACAGCCACAGAGAGAACCCCAATTACCTATGGCAAGTGTGTGTTTTAGTTGGTCAATGTCCATGCTATCCTAGTTGGTAAACATACTATCTATCACTTTCACCTGATATTAATGACCAGTCATGGTTTCAGCAATTAAAATTTTCAACTTTGTCTAATATGAAAACTCAGATTTCATATCATTTCAAAGCTTTTCCCCTTCCACATCTTACAAGCACAACCTAGTCTCAGAAACCAATAGTGTAAGAAATGGACATGGCCTCTTTTCTACTTCTTTACCTTGTCTATTTACTCACAGCTGTGTTTTACTTCTCCAAGCTGGAGAAGAGGCAGAGAGAGGTGAGGTGAGGTAAAAGGGATAAAATATTTTACTTGGCCATTGCTGTTGTAATCTGGCAATGAGGCTCTCTCTATGAAGTAAGAGCCCACTTATGGGTCCTTTCTCTCATGGTGCTGTGTTGGGTACTCTAGATGGACCCACTCATCCTCCTTTTGTACTGCCTCTAGTAGGAGGTGTTGGACAGATGAAAACTATATTTCCCAGACTCCCTTGTAGGTAGGTTTCTACATGTGAATTTGTTTCTGTCAACTGGATTCACTCGGCAGGAGATTTGGAAGACAGGAATGAGGTGGGGCTCATCTTCCTGAGGGATTAGGCTGTAGTTTCTAACAAACAAGATGGTGGAAGCATGAGGCTTTCCTGCAGCAGTGTTCCTGTGTCCATCTCCATATCCTGTATGTAGAGAAGTAGCGGTACTTTTGTGGGTTTTTGATGAGACCACTCCTCTCCTTCCCAGAGGATCTCTATTACAATTTTGGGAGTGTGGAATGCTCCTCTGGCTGATTGTTCGCCATGCCATCCCAGCTTCTGCAACTGATGGGACACCCACACGGACTTTTTCTATCCTTTAGACTTTCAAATAAGAATTAGACACCAGCCTCTACACTCTAGGAAATGCAGCCCAGATTTTCCCAAGGACTCTATAACCAACCAGGCTCTGTTCTGGATCTCTGTTTAGAGAGGGTATGGGGAAGGGATAGGAGCTGTGTGAGTGGGGTGAAATGTCAGTATCCCTTCCTGGCAAGAGCCACACTCTCTTCAAATGCTCTCTGTAGTGGCCCTATTCACGTGTCTTGAATTGAGAGAGACATCATTCTCTCCTCCAACAGTGTCCTTCGAAGAAACCCTCACTATCATCTCTTCTAATCAGGCTGAGGTAACGGCCACCTTCTCAGTAAGCTCTGCAGAGATAGTTTCACATCTCTGTTCAACTATTCTTGGGAGAAATTGGGACTCAGCTTTGGGACCTCAGCTGAAAGGGAGATGACAGGAGAAGTCACAGCATCCAGTTACTTGAATGTGGCTGATTTTCAAGATCGGAGGCCACTATTCTGCTTTGAATGTTATTGAGGAAGAGGAGGCTGATGGCCAGTTGGGCAGTTAGCATGATGAGAGTTGTCTGCAGTAGCAATGAAGTAAAACCACCAACTTGGGGCAGTCTTTTAACCAAAACTCCAACAGTTAAAAGTATTTCTTCTCCATGTCCATTTCTACTCCAGGCTTTGTATTTTAAAAAGTATTTGCTGTATTTTTTCAAGTTTATATTTTTCTTTTTTTCTGAAAAAAACTAATGGAAAAATCTGAGATTGAATTCAATGGGCAAAAGATCTTTCAAATTTACTAGTCATTCAAAAACTAACGTGGCTGCATTTAAAAAACATCTCAAAGCAAAACAAACAAAAATCAGAACCCAGGAATATTTGACTTTTAAAAAGTGTAGAATAATAACTAGTTCACATGTGTGTGCCTCAATTTCCTAAAGTATAGAATGAGTGGTTGGATTAGCCAACCAAATTCCCTTCCAGTTTTGCTGTCAGATGGCTCTCTCTGAGTCAATGGAACCAAAATGGCCAAACAGCAACTACTCTAAGGAAGCGTTGCTCAAAGAACTCAAACTGGCTAAAAACAAAATACCCAAATGAATTGAACACTTATGTCCACACAAAAAGCTGCATACAAACTTTTACAGCAGTTTTATTCATAATTACCAAAACTTGGAAGCAAACAAGATTGTTCTTTAGTAGGTGAATGGATAAATAAACTGTAGTACATTCAGACAACAGAATATTATTCAGCGTTAGAAAGGAATGAACTATCAAGCATGAAAAGACACGGAGGAAAGTTCAATGAGTATTACTAAATGAAAGAGGCCAATCTGAAAAGGCTACCTACAGTATAATTTCAAATATGTGATATTCTGGAAAAGGCAAAACTACGGTGACAGTAAAAAGATCAATGATTGCCAGGGATTAAGGGTTAGGAGTTACGGGGAAAGAATCATAGGCAGCACACAGAGGATTTTTAGAGCAGTGAAACTATTCTGTATGATATAACAGTGGAGGATACATGTCATTTATACATTTGTCAAACCCAATGTTTCACCAAGAGTAAACCATGAACTTTGGGCAATAATGATGTCAGTGTAGGTTTGACTGTAACAAATGTTCATTCCACTGTGGTGCAGATGTCACTAGTGAGGAAGGTTGTACCTCAGGAGGGATGGGAATAATGGGGACTCTGTACTTTCTGCTCAGCTTTGCTGTGATCCAAAAACTGCTCTAAAAAAATATAAAGCTTATTAATAAAAGAAACAATCAAACAAAACATAGTTAAAACAACATTAGCCCAAGTTTCCTGAGAAATAATTACATATTGGGTAAAATAGTTTATTGTAATCCATATTTAAGTTAAGGCTATTCATACATCACAAAAAATAACATGGCCTGGCCATGTTTTGCCAAATGTTTTTGTGATACTTATGTGAAAAAATCAAAGAAGAGAAATATTAATTGAATCCAGGCCCCACTTTAAACAACTCCCAACAATTTCTTCCAAATTGGCAGGCTAGAGATGAACCATTGGCTGACATCCAGAGGTCTTATATCAAGAAGTAGCAATCACTCTGTCACATTTTCTGAGAAATATAGGTTGAGCTTTGAACATGGCTATCTCCTGAGTAGCAATTGGTTGAATTTTGGTACTTGGCTTGTAATGCTTATGATGAAAAAGTGATAGAACAGGGAATGAATTTCTAAGACATTTATTTACTTTTTAGAAACACGTTGAAGTGTTTCTGTTGGCCATATTCACTCTTTTATGAGATGAATTCTCTTGGTATGTGATCCAGTAGATTTGATAACATTGGGCTTTAGTCTCTGTCCCTAACTTAGCCGAATGTTCTTATTGCAGATCTAATGGAAGACGAATAAGTTTTATTTTTTTATAACTCCATTTTTATACATTTCAATGAGAATTGTAAGCATAAAGAACAATGTTTTGAGAGTGATCAATTCAAGACTAATCAATAGTCAAACTGTCATTTAAGGGTACAGCATCATGATGCCCTCTAGTGGCTAACCCACAAGGAAAGTGCCTCAAAAGTCCCTCAGAAAATAGAAATTCTTCCTTTTACAGAAGAAATAGTGTACCTATTAAAGTACGCTGTTATATTTTATTTTGTTAATGAAAACCGTGGGGCTTTATATTCAGTTGCCACTGTCTTATCGCCTTAGTACTATCAAAGATCAAAACTTGTCAAATTAATAATAATTATCATGTCAAAAGCCAATGGGTAGATGTGGTCCGCTACAATTGGGTTTGTCATCTCAAGACTAGAAATATACAACCCTGAAGGATGATAAGAAAATGTTTCTGGGACTAATTGATCTGTCACTTTTAATCCTTTTTCCTTATTAAAGTGACTGCCTTGGGAGTGAACTGTGATTACTGGGCAGGTAGAAGCACTATTTTTATTAAAAAAATAAATAAATAAATAATAGACCCAATTGAAAGGAAATCAGAAAATTTACTCTCCTGTCTGATAAATGACTTATAGGAATTGTTCTCTACATTCTTGACTTCCCAAAAGCAGCCGAGAGAGAGAGAGAGAGAGAGAGAGAGAGAGAGAGAGAGAGAGAGAGAGAGAAATAATATATAAAAGATATTTTTTAAGACTGAATTAGGTATTCAATAAAATTAGCTAAGGTCTTGAAATTATTTTTTATTCTAAGCTTTTGATAGTTTCAAGTAATTAAAAGCTTAAAATGCTTATAAATTATTGATTTGTACATTTTACTTTATTCTGTTGAAACTAACGTTACTATTGGAATACATTTGAAGACATCACTTTAATTATTTATCTTAACAAGTCATAAGTTTCACAGTCTTATATTCTTCACTGATAAATCTATGGTTTTTCAGATAAATAAATTTCCATAACAATAGATCGATTAAAAAAAAAATTCTTTATGGTAAAACTGTTTAAATGACCTGACAGACTTTGGTCTATGATAGAAGTACTTTTTGGAAAGTAATTGAAGCATTTTCTTCATAATAAACTCAACAAATATTTTTATTAGTCAATCTCCATGTGCCTGCTAGTCTGTATAATAAAGTTAACTAATTGTTGACAGTTGGCACTGGGAAAAAAGACTGAAAAACTTATTGCAACATAGACTTCAACAGACCTTATGTCCTGCCATTAAGTAGTAAGAACTTTTCAACTTTCTTTCCCCTTTCCCGCATCAAACATTCTAACCATCCCCATGATGATGATAATAATCCCAAACAATCCACAAAAACAAAATACTCTCAAATAAAGAAGCTGGTATTAGGAAAAATACAATGGGTGAGCTGTCTGGAGGTGAAATTTCCCTTTCCCACCAACTCTGTTTGTTTCCCTAATTTTTATTTATTCTTGGCATTGATTTCCTTTTCTCTCCAGGTCCATAAGACTGTGAACATTATTCCTAGCAATATATCTATTATCATAAAATTACCCTCTCATGAAATGATTTGTCAGATTCACAGGTTTGTTATAATAAAATGTTATCTGCCTTCCTTTGAGCCTGTTGTGTTTTCCCTGACTTTCACCCCTGCTGATTCCAAAGCTAATGTATTCAGTGATCTTCAATTCTTCCTTTTACTTTCTAAAGGCATTTAAAATCCACCCAGTCCTCTGAGTATTGAAACTGGAAATAAGTGGATCTCACATATACTAGATTCAGATGATTTTAGATTTAAAGGATTCTCAGAGAAACCTAATTACTTTGAAGTGATCCAAAGGACCAAGTTATGGTGAGTATAGTTCAGAGAACATCTGTTTCACTAGGTTAATGTTGGTTCTGACTCTGCATTTCCAGTGTCCTCCAATTGGCCAGGAACCAAGTCTGGGCTGGAGCTCCTGGAATCCTTCAAGGGAGGAATTAACTGATCTGGCTGGAGATGGTAAATTTCTTTAAATTATGCATTGGGATGGAGTAAAAAATGAGCTTTTTATTTTTTTCTTCCTGAAAAGGGAAATAAAATATATGCAAAATATTTTGAGTTGTCATTACCAAATATAATGAAAGTTTTAAAGGAAAACCCAGGCATATAGCACAATTTGGTTCGGTTAAACTGGTCAAGTCAGGGCACTAATTGTCAAGATGTAATTTATACACACAACTAATTTTCTAATTATATTGACTTTTAAGTTTCTACAGTGTTAGTTACCATACAGTCACAGTGAATCACATTTAAGGTATCTAAAGTGATTATAAGTTTTGCTCGTTAAGGAGAACCAAGCAAACAATAGAAGCAACCATCAACAGTAGAATAAAATAATGAAGCAATATTCTGATCTTATGTTCCCTACAGAGTCAAACTGATGACTTATTTTCAAAATTGACATTGTAAAATGAAAAGTGGTGGGGAAAAACATTGAACACCTATTTGCTGAGTATCTGGTTTTTGTCCAGAGTTTTTTGACTGAACATAATTAAAATTTCTCTATATATTGTTTTCACTTTGAACATAGCAACATATTATTTACCTCGCTTTTAAATATTATCGGATTGGAATTTTTTTTCCTATATTTAAGTATTTGTATTTCTTCTTTTTGTCAGTTGCTGGAGTACATCCTTTGTGTGTGCATGCGTGTGCTTAATTGAGATATTTGTTATTTTTTTTACTGTCTTATAAGATTTCTGTACATTACATCTATTAACCTCTGGCATTTACTCTGCAAATATTTTCCCCTAGTTTATTGTCTTTCAACTTTTTTATATGCTGTTTCATTTAAGTATGGAAAGAAAAAATTTTATAATTATATTTATCAGTCTTTTCATTTATATTTTTGTCTTTAATGTTACACATTGAAAAGTTTTCTCTACTGAGACTACATGGTAACTAATATTTTATTCTAGTATAATTATGATTTTATTTTTTGCATTGCAATCTTTAATCCTATGAGATTCATTCTGGTGCCTTCTATGTTGTGGTAATTTAACTTCATATTTTCCTACATAGTTAGCTGGTAATCTTAACCAGAAGTTGAGTAATCCATTTTCCCTTCGATGGTTTGAGATTCTAGCTTATCATGTATTAATATTTTATATCTTTAAAGGCTGTTTATATAAAACTATTAATGTCCTTGTATAAAATAAAAATTCAACATTCTTCTATTAACTCTTTCTCCCTGCTCAATTGACTTACTGCTCTTATTTTTATTATGTTCTATAATCTTTCACATTATTTATACTCTCTTTCAAAGTTTATTCTTGACATTTCCATTAAGTTTAATAAGTATTTTTTCAAGTTTATCCTTTTTATTACTCTCTTCGTCAGCTGGTGTATATTTTCAATTAAAAATATCAGAAAGGATAATGATTTCTGGTCTTTCTTTATCCTTACATGGCCCAAAATAGTCTTTCTGTTGCTTTTATACCTTAGAAACAATAAGAATGAATACAGAATTCAGGGACTTATTGTTGTAGGGGATGAACATAATGATAACTGGAGAAGTGTCCTTTCCCAGGAAACTGGTTTTGTTTGTTTCCCTGAGGAAGCAAACAAATCTGAGGCTTGTGGGATTTTTCTTTCCCTTTGAAATTCAAAATGTTGACCTTCTTAAGTCATTTCATTAATTTTGCCTCATACTTTATAAACTTTTTAAATCTAAGGATCTAAATTCTAAATCTCCCATGGCTCCCATGTAGGTTTTTATGTTAGCTTTTTGTCCATTTACTTTATTCTCTTCTGGAATTTGACATATATGTTATATACTATGACATATTATATAAAAAGTTTTCTGGGACTGTTTTTCATATATTTTCTCTTTTTTTATCTTACTAATCTCTGTATAATTGAGTTATAGGGTAACTTTATTTCTAATTTTTTGACTGTTTTTTTTTCCTACTGTTTCCAGTTTGTTGTTCTTTCTGAGCTCCAAGCAATTAAAGCAAGACTATGTTTCAGATCTATATGTTTCCAGTTCCTGCTGTAGTGCTTGGCCCAGAGAAGACGATAAATAAAAGTTTATTGAATTATACTGCAATAAAATTAATCAAATATAAAAAGTGAAAAATTATTGGGAAATAATTTGCAATGGTAACAATAAGTATATCTTGGTGTAAAATGACTGATATAAACTATATTAGCTGTGAGGTCTTTTCAGAAATTATGATATTATGTAAAAGAATTTTAGCCTAGTACCTCAAATGTTATTTAATATCTTTAAAATGAAGCCCAGCCCCAGCCTCCCGGCACTCAGTTGCAGTGGGAATAAAAAGACTCATATCAAAGTACTGAAATAATGACTAATGTTTGCCAAGGCTTTCTAGGGGGAAGGACCAAGCCAAGGCCTGTGCATTCATGGTCTCATTTAATCTTCTCTATAAATTTGATAGGCCTTGTATTTGCTGATGAAGGAACTGAAGTTTAGAAGGTCGTTTACAAAGGTCATATGGCTAGTAAGTAGCTGAACTGGGATTTGAGCCCAGGTCTGATGAATTACAAAGTCTGTGATCTAATCCTGAAACTAGACTGGATGGCTTTCCCCTTTCTCAGTCCTCCCAATGCTGAGGTTCAGTGATACTGTAATATTTCTTGGCTCCATTTTTTTTTTTTTACTTTCCAGAACTCTGATTTGGCTCCATAAAATCTGTATCCTTAAGATTATAGGCCATGAAAATGGGATGTTTACCCTAGATCTAAAACTATTAAAGTCAAAGTCATCACCCTCATCCTCATTATATTTGCTTTTATCCACATAATTAAATGCCTATTGTTTGCAGTGGCTACAAAGAAGCAGAAGAAGAGCATGGTCCCACGAGAGAGTTACAACTGAGTTGCACAGGACAGTATATATAAAGAGAGCCATTGCCTCACATTGCTCCTTTTAAAACTATTCCACTGTGTAATAGCTAGATGTGGTGTTTCAAGGTGCTTTCCATGATTCTTAGGGAGATAAGGAGATTCTGATGCTGGAAGGGTTGTTTCCAGTCATTCTTTATTCCAAAGGTTTCAAAACTAAACCTTGCCCATTGCAAAGGAATTCAGACTGCTAGATTGCCCTCCCTGGTCCTCCAAATTTAGGGCCTATCTGGGAATGATATGATGAGTCTAGTGTTAGATCACAGTGCCTTGGAGCGAAAGAAGATCTTAGTGACTCTTTTTTGACCTATATCTTATTTGTTGGTGACTGGGGCTAAAGCTGTTTTAAGGACTGGCAACGATAGCAGTGATATGAAGAGGATGAGCAGGAAGCGATATGGTATTTGAAGAACTGAGCTTTGAATTCAGAAAACCCTGGTTCCGAGTCCCTTCTCACCAATTCTAAGTTCCATGACCTTAGGAAAGTTCCTTACAACCCTCTGAGCCTCATTGCTCTTACATTTTACATTAAGTACTCAACAAATGACAGCATCTTTAATATGAATCTATAGGGTGGGTGGACATTTTTGTTTTTCTACCTAGCACTCATTTTTCCTTCTTTTGGTAATAACATTGATTTTCTTATCTCTTCCTTGGTGTGATTGTCAAAGTTCTCAGTCCATTTCTAAGCAAGGGTGGTGGTCATATCGCTGGAGCTAAGCATAAGATTTT
>NW_006494612.1:2452675-2462729 GCF_000325575.1 Pteropus alecto | reverse complement strand
CAATTTCTAACTTCTTTCAAACTTGGTACTTTGACTTCCTCGTGTCTTTCTATTAAAATCCTCTTTTTGCGAAAAGTTGGCCAGACTTGGTATTGTTTACAACCAAAGAAAACTGTCTGCTACATCTAGTCAATCTTTTCCAGTTGATTTCTTCATTTTTCATTTACTCCAAGAAACCATTTGATTAATTACTGTGGTTCTAAACATTCCTCTTGAAAGTGAATTAACTGTCATCCTTAGGGATCTCCTATATTATTTTATACTACATTGTGAAGTGCATTTATTTTCTCCAAAATGTTCCTGGCAAATCTGAACCCCATGTCCTCTGTGGTAGCCTCATTCATAACTGAGAATCATTAATCTGTCTTCTCCATGACATGGTGCACCTACGTTGCTGCTCTGTCTGTTCTCCAGATTGAACATGCTCAGATTTTTCATCTGTTCTCATAGTTTCATTTCCAAACCTTTTATTATCTTGGTTGCCCTCCTCTGAACTCTTTCCAGTTAGCTGGAAAGCAAATTCTGTCCAATAATATCATGTCATCATAGAGATCATGGAGGTCACATCCTGTTCAGAAGGTAACCCTAGCCCCAGGGGCATGAAATTTTTTCTTTATGCCTGGGGTAGTTGGGAATGTTCTGGATCTCCTGCCCAGGCATAACTTAAGTATGCAACAAATGGAAAGGGCTCAGCAGGCAGGTACCCACGTGTTCAGGGGAAGAGTCATCGCCTATTTGAATAGCATTAATCAGTTCAATTTCTCTTTGTGGCTACTTTGAACTGCAGTCTTTTTCTTAACTCAAAACACCAAAACCGGGTGATAACTAACAATTATTGAGTGCTTATGATGTGCTAGGCATTGTGCCAAATGCCTAACATTTATGAACTAATTTAATCCTTACATTAACCCTTTACATTAGAATATGATCTTCATTTTATAGGTGAGAAAACAGAGTTATACTAGGCACAGCTCACATGGCTTGGAAGTGATGCAGCAGTTTTTGAACCCTTGAATTTGACTTTGAAGTTCATGCCCTTAACTATGACCTTTGTTTAAATGCTCAAGAGGAACAGGCTAGAAATCGTTGGACAAAAATTTAGTAAGGGCTTATGCTTTTTAAAAAGGCAGAGTCTTGCAATTCATGTAGCAAAGAAAAATGATTTCATGGTAAAAAAAATGTGAGAAATAATTCATGCATATTTCCCTTCTAAAAGATTAAAAAATGAATATTATGTTTTAAAGGTGCTAAAAAATTCAATTTGAAGAAATCTGTTTAACCCGCATTCTCTAAATTTATTTTAACAGAGAACACTCTACTAAAAGTGCAAAAATATACAGTAGACTTAACTACTTTTTAAGAGGCTACACTAATCTATACATAGTATATCTCTAAGCATCATAATAATCTTGCAAGAAATACATTGTTACTTCAATTTTACAGGAAAGGAAACCGACTCTCAGAGACTTACCTCTCTAAATGTTGTGTATGGGTAAAAAAATTACTAACAAGTCTTACTCCAATTGTGTATGATATTAATGTCCTTGCGTTGCTTGTATGCTTAAAATTTTTATTTCCCCCCCACTAAGACCTCAAATGCAGAAAATTCATTTTTAAAAGCTATTTTCTCATCTTCTCTTTGGATGGCTTGGTCATATGAAGGTAGCATATTAAAGAGGAACGAGTAGCAGCTTGGTGTCTGCAAACCTTAGGCTGAATTGGATTATCTCCTCTGCTACTTACAGTTGGCTTTCCTGTGAATATTGCTTAATCTTTCTGAGCCTTTTTCCTTCTTCCAGTTTTTATTGAGATATAATAAACATATAACATTGTATAAATTCTAGACATACAACATGACTTGATACATATATGTATTATGATATGATTAGCACAATATATTTAGTTAACATTCATCACCTCAGTTGAATTTTTTTGTGTGCGATGAGAACTTTTAAGATTTACTCTTAGCATCTTTCAAATATACAATATGATAAGTTATGAACTATAGTCACCATATTGTACATTACATTCCTAAGACTTATTTATTTTTCAGTTTTTATTTTTATTTATTTATTTAGTTAGTTAGTTATTTTAGGAACTTGTCAGTTTACAATCCCTTTTTTACACCTACAGCACCTGGTCTTCCTAGGCGGTCTCTCATCCAAGTACCAACCAGGCCTGATCCTGCTTAGCTTCTGAGATCAGATGGAATCAGGCTTGTTCAGGGTGGCATGGCCGTAGACCCCCCCCAGGACTTATTTATTTTATAACTGGAATTTTGCACCTTTCGGCCACCTTCACCCACTGCTTACCTCTACTTCTCACCTTGGCGACCATCAATCTGATCTGTTTCTGAGAGTTTTGTTTCTTTAGATTACGCATTTAAGTGAGATCATACAATATTTTTCTTTCTCTGTCTGACTCAACTCACTTAGCATAATGCCCTCAAGGTCCATCTATGTTGTCAAAAATGGCAGATCTTCTTTTTTATGGTCTGAGCCTATTTTATTTTCTATGAAGTGGTTATTCATAATGTAAATGACCTATTAACTGCTTTCTGTTCTCCCATGATGTGCATTTTTAACTCCATTTTTTCTTCTAACAAAGTGAACAAAGCAAGTGACTAATTTTGGAACTCAAAAGATAGAACCTTAGGTCAGATCATGCTTTTCAACCTTTATAAAATTTCAGAAGTATCCTGTAAATATTAATACAATTTTCCATATTGTTATTAAAGTATCTTATTTATGATTTTTAAAAAATGATTTATTGTATGTTTTTAGATACAAGAAAATTGATCTATTTTAAGTATACATTTCAATAAATTTTGACAAATGTGTACAATTATATAACCACCAATGCAATCAAGTTATAGAACATTTCTAGCACCCCCCAAAATGTTTCCTTTTGCACTCATCACACCCCTCCCAGATCCAGCTCCTGAGTAATACTAATCTGCTTTTGTCACTATAGTTTTGGCTTTTCTAGGATGTTACGTAAATGGAATCATACAATATATAGTATTTTGTGTATGACGTCTTTCCTTTCATTTAGCACAATGTTTTTCAAAATTCATTTATATTGTTGTGTGTTTCAGTAGTTCATTCTTTTTTACTGCTATTATATAACCATTAACCAGTTATGGAGATTTGGATTATTTTACATTTTTGGCTGTCATGATTTTTAGTACAAGTTTTTAAATGAACATATGTTTTTAATATATCTTGGATTAATGCCTTGCGGTGAAATTTCTGGATCATAAAATGAGAATATGTTTAATATTTTAAGAAATTGCCAAACTATTTTCTAAAGTAATTGTACTATTTTGCATTGCTAAGTGCAAAGTATGAGAGCTCTTATTCTACATTCTCACCTTCTTGCTATTGTTAATCTTTTTAATTTTCAGTGTTCTAATGGGTGTGCAAGTATCTCATTGTAATTTTAATTTGCATTTTGTTAGTAATTAATTATGTTTAGTATCTTTTCATGTGCTCGTTTGATATCATATACCTTCTTTGACTAAGTAAATGTTCAGTTTTTTTGCCCATTTGAAAAATCAGGTTGACTGTCATATCAGTGAGTTGCAAAAATTCATTATATAATCTGGATAGTAGGTCTGTTTCAGATATATGTTTGCAAATACTTTCTTCCAGCCTGTGTCTTGCCTTTTCTTAAGAATGAATTTTGAAGAGGAGATATATTTAATTTTGAATAAGTTCAATTTGTCTATATATATATTTTTGTGGCTCATGCTTTTAGTGTCATATTTAAGAAATCTTTGACTAATGCAAAATGACTATGATCTTCTCCTCTATTTTCTTCCAGAGGTTTTATAGTCTTACTGCTTACATATTGGTTTAGGATACATTTATAATTAATTTTTGTAGGTGACATGAAATAAGGAATGGGCTCATAGTTTTGCATATGATTGTCCATTTTTCCAGCATCAGTTTTTGTAAAGACCACTTTTTCATGGTTGAATTATCTCAGATCTGAAAATCAATTGATGATGATGATGATGATATATGTGTGGATCTATTTCTGTGCTCTCTACTCAATTCTAGCAATCTATATGTCTGTCCTTACACTATTAGTTGCATATTCTTTTTGTAGATGTCCCTTATTAGGTCTCTTGCATTTTGAAATTACTGAATTTTTTAAATCAAAAATGGGTGTTAACTTTCTTAAATTTTTGTGTGTGTGTCTATTGAGAGGACCATATTAACATAGTATCCTCCCCTCCCCAGCCTTATTGAGATATAATTGGTATACAGAAAACTACACATAATTAATATGCACAATATGATGAGTTTGGACATATGCATATACTTGTGTTACCATCACCAATCAAGGTAATAAGCATATTCATCACTTCCAAAAGTTTCCTTGTGTCTCTTATTTTGTTTCACAGTAAGAACATTTAAAATGAGATCTGCCCTCTTAACTAAATTTCAAGTGCGCAACACCTTATTGTTAAGTATAGGCACCGTGTCGTATAGCAGATCTCTAGAACTCACCCATCTTGCATAAGTGTAACATCATACTCATTGAACCACTCCTCCTGTCTCCCCTCTAGTGTATCTTTCATTATGGCCTGTTAATTTGCTGACTTTCACTGTGTCTCAAATATTAAACAAACCTTGAATATTTGAAATGAACAACACTTGGATTTAGTACATTATTTTAATATTCTTTGGGTTTTTTTCCTTATAAAATCTTTGGTATTGGATCAGTGTAATACTGGCCTTATAAATGAGTTAGAAAAGATTCCATCCTCTTCTATTTTTCTAGGAGTTTATAGAGAATTAGTATTATTTCTTCCTTAAATGTTCACTGGAATTAACTATTTAATCTGGGCATGAAGTTCTGTTCATAGAAAGATGTTTTTAGCTACAAATTCATTCTTCTTGATAGATATTTGGATGATTTATTTCTGTTTTAAGTGAGCTTTAATAGTTTGTGTCTTTTAAGGAGTTTTAAAAGTTATTCCAAATTATTGAAATATAGTTTATCAGTATAAGATGTTCATAACAGTCCCAATTATCTCTTTAATGTCTGTAGAATTTGTAGTGATATCTTCTCTTTCATTCCTGACATTGGCAATCTGTGTCTTCTCTTATTTCCTGATTTGTATGGCTAGTTCAGAGGTTGGCAAACTTCTTCCTCTAAGATGTTAAATAGTAACTATTTCAGGCTTCCTCTTCTTTTTCCTCCTCTTCTTCTTCCACACCTTTCAAAAATGTAGAAACTATCTGTAGCTTGCAGACTATACAAAATCAAGTGAGAGACTGGACTTGGTCCATTGGCCATAGCTTACTAATACCCGAGCTAGAGTTTTATTAATTTGTTAATAATTTCAAAGAGCCAGCTTTTGTTTTTATTGATTTTCTCTATTGTTTTACTTTTTTCTATATCACTGATTTCTTTATTTCCCTGATCTTTATTATTTCTTTTCTTTTGTTTAATTGTTGCTTCATTTACTATTTTTTTCTAGTTTCTTAATGTAGACACTTAGATCACCTATTTGAAATCTTTGTTCTTTTCTAATATAAGCAGCTAATGCTTTAAATTTATCTTCAAGCACTGTGTTACTTTGCTACTCACAACTTCTGATATATTGTGGGAATTTTTTTTTTTTTTTTTTACTTTTAAATTGTATGAGTTCTTTATATATTTTTGGATATTAACTCTTTATCAGGTAGATGACTTGAAAATATTTTCTCCCATTCAGTAGGCTGCTTTTTCATTTTGTTAATGGTTTCCTTTGCTGCGCAGAAGCTTTTTAGTTTGTTGTAGTTCTACTTGTTTGTTTTTGTTTTTGTTGCCTTTGCTTTTGATCTCAACTACAAAAAAATCATTGCCAAGAGCAATGTTAAGGAGCTTACTGCCTGTTTTCTTCTAGGAGTTTTATAGTTTCAGGTCTTATGTTCAAGTCTTTGTTTTGAGTTAATTTTTGTATATCATATATAATAGTAGTCCAATTTCATTCTTTTGCATGTGACTGTCCAGTTTTCTCAACAGCGTTTATTAAAGAGACTGTGCTGTTCCCATTTTATATTCTTGGCTTCCTTATGGTAAATTAATTAACCATATATGCATAGATTTATTTATGGGCTCTCTATTATGTTCCATTGATCTATGTGTTTGTTTTTGTGCCACTTTCATACTATCTTATTTACTGTAGCTTTGTAATATAGTCTGAAATCACGAAGCATAATGCCTTTACCTTTGTTCTTTGGATTTTTTTTTTTTTTAGCCAGTTACACTGATTGGCATCTTCAAATGTAGATGTTTAAAGTCCTAACTACAAGCTCAGTAAGGAAAGAGAGAATTAAGAGACTTTTACCCCACTCATTCATTCATTAATTCAACACATATGTAGGGAATGCTTATGTGCACCAGGTTCTGTCTCTACGTTTTTAAGCCCTGAGATAGGGCACTTTGATTCTAGTAGAGGAAAGAGATGATAAAGAAATAAATATTTAAATAAATAACATGATTGCAGATGATTGTGAGAACAATGGAGAAAATGGGAGAAGGGGGTTATAACTTTGTATAGGTAATTCACTGAAGGCCTCTTTGAAGAGATGACATTTGAGTAGGCCCTGAATGATGAAAGAGAGAAGTAAGTAAAGATCTAAACAGAAGGATAAAAGCCTTAAAGTAAAATGAACTTAGTATTTTTAAAGAATAACAAGCAAACCAGGGCAAGCGGAGCCTAGTAAGCAAGGAGAATGGAAGGCAATGAGGGGCAAGGGCACGTAAGGCTCAGTAGCACTGGCAAGCAGTTTGTGTTTTAATCTTAGTGTGAAAGGATGCTGTTGGAGAGTTTGAAGCAGAAAAGTGACATAATCAAATTTACATTTTAAGATCACTGTGGCTATTTTATGACAGGTAGACTCTAAGGTGGAAAAAATGGAAGGTGGGAAAGAGCTTTACAATGGATCGATCCAGAGAATTTAAATTCTTTGCATGCAAAGTTAACAGGTATTTGAAAGATGAGAGTGGGAGAATATAGGTCAAAGAAGGGAAAACTGAGCAATTAACTAGGAGGTTAGAACTCATGGAGGAAAGTATCTACTGAGAAACAGTAGCTAGTGAGATTTCTGGTGCCGAGATGTCTGAGACATTCTAAAACGAGGCTGTCTACTAGTCAATTATAAGTTGTCTGTGGTTCAGTGACCTTAGTAAAAATTTGCTGCATATACTGTTCTGCACTGGTGGTACTTTGAAGACAAAGGAATCAGGCCGATGTCCAGTGCATGTCTGCACATTATAGAAAAAAAGAAAGCACATAGAATAAGCATGATGATTCACAAGATGAACCGATCCAGTAGATCTGGGTATATAAAACTATCAGTGATGAACAAAAATAGAGATTCCTTTAAGATTCTAAGGCAAGATTGAGATAAACATTGGGTTTCCCAGGCCATAGGTGATGGTTTGATGGTTTGAGCCAACTCATTTAAAGCTGGAAGGGCAGGGTGACCTAGCTGATTCCAAGTCACTTGTATAACTGAAGAACAGACAGACAGAGAGTACAGTTTTATGATCTGACTATTTCGGTAGTATAAATCTTTAGGCTCATCTTTCCCAATCAGATGTTTTTTTTTTCCCCCTGAAGTTATTTTCATTTATAATTTGTGTTCATTTGACAAGCATATATTCAGCACCTAATATATGCCACACATTGTGTTAAAGACTGAGGATACAGCACTAAACGGCATAGCAGATGTAGCATATCTATGCCAGTTGGAGTAATCTGACTCCACTCAAATCTTCAGAATGGCTAGACATTTGGCTCAATTCAGAAGTGGGCATTTAGCCCAATGAGATACAAGGCCACCCATGCTGGAGCATTAGGGAAAAATAAGCTGCATCTCTCTTCCGTAGGAAATTCCGGTCTTCTTTGTGAGGAGAGCCAGTAGCAACTCAATAAAAACCATTTCAGTCTAACCAATGTACTGTATGCTTGAAACTAATTTAAATAAATAAATTTATTTTTAAAAAACCATCTCAGCTATTATCATTATTGCTTTATATGCTTTACCTTTTCCTTAACTTTCTGATTTTTCTTACTGTGTCTTGTGAAAACTAAATTTCTAAAATAGTTTTCTTAGATAGAATCTTTTGTAATTTATTCTGATACACAGTTTGCAACGGCAAAATTTTTGGTATATGATCAAATTATTTCCTGAAAAGGTCAAAATCAGTTCTCAAATAGAACATTTTCTAAACACTTAAATCGAAAAAATAAAGACGATACAACAACCACATTGGAAAATTGATTGGCAGTATGTATTTGAATTGAATAGACACATAACCTATAACCCAGGAATTCTACTCTCAATATATACTCAACTGATTTAGATAGATTAGATAGATAAATTGATGATAGATAGATAGATAGATAGATAGATAGATAGATAGATAGATAGATAGATAGACAGACAGATAGGCTGAGATATATACAAAAATAAATACAAAGACACTCAAGAATGTTCATAGCAATGCTACCCAAAATAGCTAAAAGCTAGAAAAAATCTAAATGTCTATCAACAATAAAATAGATAATTATGGTATAGTCAAACAATCAAAATCTATACAACAATGAAAATGAGTAGAGTACATGCAATAATATGACTGAAACACAAAAATCATGTTGAGTGAAAGAAGCCAGATGTAAAGAGTATTATCTGTATTATTTCTTTGACATAATTTTCAAAACTGGCTCTTCCATGGGAATGGAAGTCAGGAGAGTGATTACGCTGAGGGTATAATGCCTGGAAGGGAGCAAGAGGGAGTTTCAGGGTGGGGCTGGTCATGTTCTGTTTCTCGATCTGGGTGCTAGTTACATGGATATGTTCACTTTATGAAAATTTATTGAGGTGTGTACTTCAGTTTTGTACACTTATCTGTATGGATAGTATACATGAATGAAAAGTTTACTTAAAAGGTAGAGGTAAAATACAGTTCTATAAATAAAATTTAAATTTTAGTTCTTTGGGTCTTCTCTCATACTATTTCATCTATATTGCGGTATGGTCACATAGCTACTTTAATACAAGACAATGATTAGATTTTCTCTTCTATTTGAATATGCCATTTAAAAATGCCCAGCATTTTTGTAAGTCTTTTGGCCACAGCAGCACTGATGCCTCTGAGAATAGTTGACAAGGCTTCTGAACCTCCCTCTCAGATGGAAATTGACACATTAGAGTTATCACTGCAGTGAAGAAGTAATTCTTAAATTCAACGGATTTCAGATACTTTCTTTGCCCCTCTCACGTCCTGTCCTTTAAGACTTGTATTAATTTGGTTTGAATTAGGGGTAAAATGTGATTTAATTTGTAGAGCTCACCAAATTTGTCCTCAAAGTTTGTCTACTAATATTATTCAAAGAAGAGAAGCAAATTACACTTGAGCTTCCTTTTGAGTTTTCCAGCCAGGACCTTAGAATTCATGGAGAAAACCATAAAACTAAATATTACTTATCATTATATATTATTACATGTCATTATAGGGCATTTATTATTTTATATGGGGTGTGATGATTAAGGGACTTCCTCCTATAAAATTAAAAAGCAAAACCTACGTATTTGGTAATTCTGTCCTTGTGTTTGATACTGTTCTCATACCTTGCAATGAAAATTTGGAATCCAGTTAAGAATTAGAGGACAGACTCTCAAACTTTTTATTTAACCCCTAACTATTAAAGCTAAGCACAGAATCATAAAAAGGAAAACTTTATAGGTGAAGATATATGTAATAAATTATCTCAATTTTGCACATTACATATTCTAGGAATAAATTTTAGCACCGCTCCACTACTGATGGCATTGCTAGCTAGTGCTCTGCAGTTCCTGAAAAGGTCAAAATCAATTCTCAAACAGAACATTTTCTAAACACTTAAATCGAAAAAATAAAGATGATACAACCACCGCAGTAGTGATAGAAGGACTTTTCCTTTACATGGCCACCTGCTGCCATATAGCCAGGACCCTACTGACCTGATGTGCTGACTCAATCTGTTGTGGATTGATTCAAGAGGATT
>NW_006494612.1:2426481-2452631 GCF_000325575.1 Pteropus alecto | reverse complement strand
CACTGCAGTTGTCCTACTGGACAAAGGGAAACTGTCACCAGATGATAATGAAAGTGACAGATAGTGTGGCCCAGGGAGTGGATGAGAAGAGTGAGTTGCCCACTCTTGAGCTGAGGCTGAATCAGCTCCCACGTGGCTCCAGGGCTCTAGTGATGGAAGGTTTCTTGGGGAAGCTGGCTGCTATTATGGGGCATATCCATTGGGTTCCTTCAAGAAAATTCTCATATTCCAGCTTATGGGTTGAATCATGTTCCCCACCCCCAAACAATTCATATGTTGAAGTCCTGAACCTTGGTACTGCAGAATCTGTATGACCTTACTTGGAGATAAGCTCTTTACAGAGGTAATAAAGTTAAAGCCAGGTCAATAAGGTAAGCTTTAATCCAATATGATTAATGTCCTTATGAAAGGGAAAATGATGTGAAAAGACAGAGAAAAGATGGCCATCTACAAGACAAAGGAAAGGTCTGGGACAGATTCTCTCTCACAACACTTAGAAGGAACCAGTGCTGCTGGCTCCTTGCCTCACTTCTGGATTTCAGAACTGTGAGACAATATATTTCTGCTGTTTAAGCCATCCAATTTGTGGTAATTTGTTATGGCAGCTAATACATGGCTTCTCTGACATTTCTGTATCTTCAAACCCCCCTCGGTCAGTCCCTTCTTTCCCTGGTTTGCCTACCACCCAATTGCCCCATCTCAAGTCATTTCTTGTGGGTCTAGAAGTCAATTGTCTCATGCCTACCGGAGGACTTGTCCTTCCTCTCCAGGCTCCATCCAAGTTGTTTCTGTGCTAGAAATCCACCCTTTGCCCCCTATAGGTCTATACTTCTGCAACTCAATCTCCAGAAAATGGATTCTTTTTTTTTTTCCTCTGGTTTTTGTACTCATATCACTTCTTTGAGAAGTGGATGTGAACCAACCTGGGGGACTAAATGAGAGGGCTCAGGGACAAAGATGCAAAAGAAAATACCAAGGATGGAAAAACACAAATTACTATGTTAATAACATTATCATGCTGCTTATATGTAGATATGGATTTATTAATACAGTTACCCCAGAATGAAACACTGTGTTCCCTGCCTCCATACAAGTGTCTCTGTAAACTCAGACAAGTAAAGTAAAACAAGGAAGTAGGAAAACTGAAAGTTAAGGAATTGCCCAAGCTAGAAAGACTTGGATGTTTTTAGTATAAGAAGTGCTGTCAGCCTGTGACGGCAACACAGCTACGGGTAGGGAAATGTTTTTCATTGTCTCACTCTATACTCACTGGTGGTTTCCAGGGCACAGTCAAGAGGTTTGTGGGTCTAGGAGTGAATTGTTTACATGATAAGGTAGGAAATGCCAAATCAAGTCCCTCTTAACTTCCTGAGTGAATGGAAGCAAATGAGAACAGAATCAGGAGAGTTAGGATTCATGCTCGGTTGTAAAGCATTTAATCCAGTGGCTCACGTTGAGTACTCGATGAATGTTGGTTGGCATTATTATTGCCATATTTCATTAACTCTGAGATGTGCTTTTAAAATTTTTTTCTGGAGTATTTTAAAGCAATACCAGACATCATGCCATTTCACCTGAAAATACTTTCTGGATGAATTTTTAAGGTTTTGTTGTTGTTGTTGTTGTTGTTTGTTCTTTTAAAAAAAAAAAACATTAACTACTCATGGAGATTTTCTGCTGTTTTTAATTGATTATTTCAAGTTTTCAAATTTCTCAATCATAACAATTTTCGCAGACTCGTTTTACTATATCCGCCCACATACACACCATCTGCACCATAGATTCAGCTCACTGCCTGTTACTGTCATCAAATTCACTGTACTTCTCCACATCCAATCGCTCGACTTTTACTCTAATTTCCATTTCCTCTTACCTACTCAAAGGAATCACTCCAGAAATTCTCCATTTTCTCTCACATCATTCAATATTCTCCCTCCACTGAATCATTCCAGTATCTACGCATGCAGTTCTTTCTTGTAATTTTAAACTTTCTCTTGGCTACATTTTTCCTACCAACTAAGGTTCATTTCTCCCTCTTTTTGCAGCAAAACTTCTTGGAAGAGTTATAAGGCATACTTTTCCCCCCATACATTTTTAAAGCTTTGAAATCAGAGTACCCATAAAATGAATACTCAGGTACTTACCTGGGTCTAGCAATGATTAGTGAAGGGCAGAGGTAATATGTAGCTGGTTCTTCTGCAGCCTTATCATGAGTTTTTCAGAGAACAGTCTCTGGAATCTGAGTAGATTCAAATCCTGGTTGCTCCAATTATTAGCTGTGTGATCATGAGCAAGATTTTTTTTTAACTCTCTACATCTCAGTTTACTCAACTATAAAATAGGGGACTACTATAGTTACCTAAGTATTAAATGTATTTTGAGAATTAAATTGATAATACTGTTAAGTGCTTAGCAAAGTGCCTGTTACATGGTACTCAATAGAGTAGCTTTCATCTTCATCATCTTCATCCATCATCTTATGTGCACATATAAACATATGTACCATGATTAAGGATGGGCCATACCACAGTGGTCATATAAAAGGTTTTATTCATATTATATGACAGGCAGGGCAACATTTTACTTTTTGCCCCATCCTCTTTTGGTGAAAATACCTGTGACACAATCATTGTGTTGGCAACCTAGCAAGGACAACCGGAATTTTGTAAAAGACAAAGTTGTTTTTTTTTTTTTCCTTTTTTTATGGTCTTCAGCAATCTATTGAGAATTTGAATGTAATTAGTAGGGCAAAACAATAGTTTCCCTCTTTTAATTACTATTCTATTTTTTGACAGAATGTTTTAATTATTGTTTTCTTTCCTCTTCTGTTTCTATTGATTTGTTGCCAGTTTATTTGTGCCACTAGGACCTCCCTGTTCTCAATGAGTTGCCCTCAGGGGATTCTGTCTGCTTCATTGTTTCAAAGTAAACTAGATCTCCAAATACCTACAAAACAAAATTAGAACTTGAAGGCATCTTTTTAAAATGAGGAAAAACTAGGAGGAATAAATAATTATGCATAAGATTCAAAGTATGAAGGGAAGTTTAAAAGAGAGAGCCGCAGCTGCTAACTTTAGAACTAAAAGAACTATTATTATTAATAAATGTAATTATTATTAATAAATCTATTTAAAGAATTAATGCAGAGGAAAAATAAAATAACAGATGTTTAAAACCTTTTCGTTTCCCTTACAAACCAAATTATTTTCTCCAAGCATATGAGGTGAGCTGTATTCAGATGAGTACAGCCTAGAGATCGATGATCACTGTGAAGTACATTAGTTAAGTTTATCCATCAATGAATTAATGTTCTCTGTTGATTCTTAGTTTATTGAAAAATTTCAGTGGCCTTCAGGGTGGAAATTTAGTGAAAGTATTTTTAAATGGCAGTAAAAGATAAAAAAGACATCTATGAATGTTTGTTTTTATGATCAATTGGCAAGCAAGCAAAAAAAATAAAAGAGGTGTTTGAGTAGTGAATGGTCTATTTTATGTGAACACCACAAATGATGACAGTATTGTCCCCAACAGACCTCCATTTGAGCGTTGGCTCTACCATCCTGTGGATCTTGAGCAAATTATTGGACCTTCTGAATCTCAATTTTGCCATCTAAAAATAAGGATAATTTTAGAACTTTCTTAGTAGAATTGATGTAAAAATTAAATGAGATAATGTTTATAAAGGATGGATTAAGTGCTCAGTTCATATTAGTTGTTGTTATAATAGTATTATGAAGTCAAGTCTCAGTGCAGAGCCTGCTCAATGAGTGTACACATAAATACCTCCCCTCCAAACGAAGCAAGAACAAATATCCTGTGTATTGCAGGGTGATCTGACCAGGGGAACTGGCTGGGATTTGTCTGTGTCTGAATGTGTTCTCTTGTTTCATTCCATGGGACAAATCGCATCCTGCTGCCACTGCCATAGCTAAGAGTTAGGATATGACTATGGTGTAGGTCCCAGTGTCAAGCCAAAAGAACTTGGTTGCTTTTTGAGGAATTTATCTTAATGAGGATCTTGAAGCAATGATATAACAAAGTGTTTTTCAATTTTTTTTTTTTTACTATGACACACAGTAAGACATCATTACTTGGCACATATAATCATATATACACACAATTGAAACAAACAAAATTTTTATAAAATAATACTTAGTCTTATGACGTAGCCTTTGGTATTTTTCTCTCTTCTCTTTTCTTCTCCTGTCTTATTCAATTTCATTTTTTGGAAAAGTATTTGGTTTCACCAAATTGATTCGGTCCCCCACTAAAGAATCTCATCCTACAGTTTGAAAAATGTGCTATAGTAAACACTATTATCTATGTGTTTCCTAACATCATCTTTGCTTTCTTCATTCATTTTTCAGCATCTTTGTCATTTTACCTCTAAGTGAAGTAGATGCTGTTACATAATAGGAGAATCTTACTGGTAGGAATGAGTTTCTAAGCTAGGTGAAAAATTTTGTTATGTTACATTTTTAGGGGCATGTTGAAATACAGCCTCAGAGGTGTAGAATTTGGAAGCAGTGAGGGTTCTTTTGGTGTTGAGGGTCAGACCATAACACCCAGCTCTTTCCCCAGAGGGTTTTGAAATATCTCAGACGCCTACCTGTGCTTCCACTTCCTGAGCAAAGTCACTCACATGAAACACCTTTAGATGACTGATCTAGGCTTTTTCATTTACTCTATCAGCTCCTTTGGGTCTGGATAACTTCTATTACTGCTCCTTGTGGTGTACTATAAAGGTTACTTGATGAGGAGGAGGAGAGGCTGGAATCTGCTCATTATCCGTAGCACCTCATGGCCAAAGCTGTTGAAACATGCAAGGCATTAGCAAGTCTGAGTGCTCTCCAAAGTTGAGAGGTATAACACCAGTAGAGCTAGTTGGGAAGATGGAATCAGGGCATCAGTCTCGGTGTACCTTATGTGTTAAGATGGTCAGGACTCAGAGAAACGCTTGTCTCTTTTAACTAGTCATAATCAGCAGAGAAAATTAAGTGTCATATAGTACTTAGCATTGTTTTGTATGTCATATCTCTTCAGTTAGATCATAAATTGCTGAAAGCAGGAGTAATATGTTTTTTTATATTCCTCTATAAAGGCATGCATAATATTTACACTCAATCAATATGGATCAAATGAACAATATGGCTGCATTTTCCAGATTTGCTCTTTAATTTTAGTTTGCTATATAATATAAAATGCTACTCCTCCCCACCCCCCATCCCCAGAGTTTCGGTGATAAAATTAGATTCTAAAATTTTAGAAATGTAGAAAAGCTGACAGCTTCTGAATGTGTACAATTAGTTGGTTATCTGGAGTAGTGGGGATCTCTGAATTCTTTCTGCTAATGTGAATAGAATGTGTGAATTTTTAAGAATTTAAATAATTCATACACTTCTAAATATCCTGGCAATTTCATTTTCAAAATTACAGAAGTGATGAGAGAAACTTACAATGAGTCGGACAAATTCTTTGCCACTTTTTTGTTTTGTTTTCTTAACAGTTCTAAAGTGACTAGAATAGAAGAATGGATTAGGATGCAAGCTGCTGGTTTTGTCTCACTTGTTTTAATCTTTGAGTGTTTTTTAAAAAGGACCAGCTTGCAAATGTAGTTTGCGGGGGAAATAAACTGGCCCCTGAGCTAAAACCCCAAGGTGCAAAAAGATCACATTTTATGTTAGAGTTAACATAAATACACGAGCCCCAGGGATTCTCGTGAAAGCATCAGGGAATGAAGACGTGACTGCCGAAACAGGTGTTCATGTTTTATTTTTCTCATTTGATCGAGTCCACTTATCTCTAATGATACTTTAAATAAAAGGACACTTTCCTTTTATTTTCCTCTGAGCTGAAGAGAAAAATACAACTTTGAAAAAGACCTCTAGTCTGTAGGTTTTATTAAAAGCAAAACAAAAGCAGACACCAGCTATAATTTCATAAGGGCAACAATAGTCAAACCATCCAAAGATTGGTGACCTCACCTGGCACATAAATACAACATATACTAGAAAAGATTCATCCACTAAGGCCAACCAGCAGGTAAGAGATGGAATCTTATTTACAACACAAATGCCATCAAGTGCCTTGTGGTTTGAAGAATGATTCAGAAAAGCTTAGAAGAAAGACAAAGTAGCCATTTAAATACTGACAAACTCAAGTTTGAGTTCCTTGAGAACTTGGGGCTTGCCATTTTACGGGACAGGTGAGACTATGTTTATGAAGTGTATGAAGTATAGCTAACAGAATGAGGGGTTCCAAGAATTAATTCATCCATTAAACATAATCTGAATATCTACTATGAGGATTATATTCATTTACTGTACCCTTAAATGCCTTAACTTTGAAACACTCTTCATCCCCAATTCTCTTCCTAACTCCTTTATCGTTCAATTTTTTTCTCTTCCCAACTCTGCAGACCACCCCCTAACTCCAACTCATGTTTTCAGCATAAATGTGACTTCCACAGACGAGCCGCCTTTCTGACCCCCACGCCCCAATTTAGCCAGATCCCTCTTGTACAACATATTCTTTCCCTTTCCAACATTTACCACAACCACAGATAAATAACTGTGTATATAGTTATTTGTTTAAAGATTGCTTCCCCGCTGGGCAGAAAGCTTCCATGAAGGCAATGACCGGACTGTCCTAGGCACTGTGTCCTAAGGACCTAAACAGTGCCAGTTTAGGGCAACATTTAAAGAGAGGTCCTGTCATCCACCCCCCCCAGTGGGGGGTGACACCTGAGGAAAAGGGAGAACAGTGCCAGTTTAGGGCAACATTTAAAGAGAGGTCCTGTCATCCACCCCCCCCAGTGGGGGGTGACACCTGAGGCAACAGGCAGATGGTGATCCAACATGGTCATTGCTGTGACAAAGTAAGAACAAAGTCTTAAAGGAACACAGTTCTAGTACTCAAGGTCCCCAATGGTGATAATCCTTATTTTAGAGTAATAACTCTTTATTTTAGAACAATTATAGGTTCCCTTTAGTTAAGAAAAAAATGACTTGTAGCATTATTGAGATATCCCTTGAACATACTCAGTCCAAGAGATACTGCTTTATGCTCATAGAGCAGACACACACACTGCATGTCTCCATTGAGATTCTTGTATTAGAAAAAAATACTCATTATGAAAAATCCTATAGCACCAAAGTGAAGCATTTAAACAGACTCTGGATTAAGATAAAGATTTTTCTCTTCCTACACAATATTACATTCCCATGTGAATATTTTGCTATTGCTTTGATTTAAAATATCATGACATATGCAAAAATAAATGTTCTCCTGTCTCTTACTTGCCAAGAAATGATTTTAAATGTATTTCCTGATATACCCTACCAATCCTGCTCACTCTACTGCAGTTCCCATCTCATCTGATAGCACCTTCATCCTTCTAGTTGCTTAGGGATCTTTAACCTTTCTTTCTCAAGCCCTTTTCCATATGATAGGAAATCGCATTCGTTACGCTAAAAATATATCCTGCGTCTGATCACTTTTTTCTACCTTCGTCGGCCCTACCATTACCCCTTGCTTGAATTGTAGTAACAGCCTCTTAATTGATCTCCCTGCCCACTCACTCAGTGTATTCTCCACACAGTAGTCAGAGTGATCCTTTTAAAACTCCCTAATGGCTTCCCATTTCATTCAGAGTAAAAGAGAAAGGATCTACCTGGCCTATGAAGCCCTAAAGGATCTTTCCTGTCACCTCTCTGACCTCAGCCCTACCTTCATGCCCCTCCATCACTTCATTCTTGCTATATCTTGATTTCCTTCTGTTTCTTAACCCTGCTAGGCAAGCTCCTGCCACATCACTGATGGTCCACTGATTTTTTTTCCCCTCCAGGGGACTTTTGACCCTTTGACAATGTCTGGAGACATTTTTGTTGCTACAACTGGGGTTGGGGTATTTGCCATTGGCATCTAGTGGGTAAAGGCCAGGGAGCCTGCTAAACAACCTTCAATTTACTGGACAGAACACACCACAAAGAACTATTTAGTCCACAATGTCAACAGTACTGAGGCTGAGAAACTGGATTATCTACATGTCTAATTCCATCACCTCCTTCAACTCTAGGCTCAAATATCACCTTTTCAATGATGCTTTCTCTGATTATCTTCTTTAAATATACTAACAACATACTTCTGGTCTCTCTTATTTTGTTCTATACTTTTCTTTTTCATAACACCTATCATTCACTAGCATTCTATATGATTTACTTATGTTTATTGTTTATCTTCTAGGGGAAGCAGAATACATGATGCCAAAATATGTCACCTTGGCATGTGGGTTATGTTGAGCAGAAGGCAATGAAAACCCAGCAGATTCAAGGAAAACTTTTATCTCTCCCTTAACTTCTGAGAGAATGTAGGTAGGGGGCCTGGTCCAGAAAGAGAGCTGTTACCAGAAATAACTTATCTGAATGACCTACCTGTGTGACAAGACAATCATATAATTACCAAACATCTGCTCTTCTTATCGTCCTGTGAGTTATCCTCCTCCTCTTGGAAACCCTGGGACCCTGTCCCATTCCTTAGCTTCAGGATAGCATATAAGCCTCAATTGTCCAACTTGTCCTTGGGTATCATACTCTATGGAGTCTCCTGTATGTATATAATTAAACTTGTTTTTCACCTGTTAATCTGTCTTATTGTAATTTGATTATTAGAACAGCCAAAGAATTTGAAAAGAAAGAAGGAAAATTTTTCTTTTCCAACATCTTCTGTCTGTCCAGCTAGATTATAAACTTAATGAGAGCAGGTGTATTTGTCTGCCTTGTTTACTAATGTAGTCCAGAAGAGTGGCTGGCAACAATAAGCCATTAAAACATTTTTTCCCCATAAACGAACAATGCTTATCTCTGAAAGACTGGTTGTGAGACTTTGTTAAGGTATGAACTCTTCAATCCTCACCTACAACCTATTGAAGGGTAGTTTAAAGTTTTGAATTTAGGGCCTTGGCGACTTTTTCCTCTGTATTTTATGACCTCATTTCAAGCACTATCAAAATACCTTTGAAATAATTAAAATAATATTACCAAGAAGCTCTGTGTTATTTTTCTCCAAGAATAAATAAAAGATATCCATTTAGGCAATTTTCTTTTTTTGTAATTAGTGATATTGTCAGGCAATATAATACTTATTTAAAAATTTTGTAATTTTTCTCCTTTCTTTGGCTAAATGATGCTTTAAAAAGGCAAGTAGAGAAAATTTATTATTTTTCAAGTCCAAAATAAAGAGAATAGATCCTTTATCTCACCAATGCTATTTCGTAAGCATCAATACAGATTTTAGTATTTTGTCCTCCTCAGTTTGAAATGTCTTGAGGCATAATGAATTGGTTATTTCCTTTCAAAGTTCAATAGCCATTATTCCCAGTAGGTCTTTATAATAGTTTACATTTGAATTTTTTTCAAATTTTCACTCCATAGTGATTTTGCTTTTATTGGAAGATGATTTTTACTACATGGATACCATTTGAATACAATTTTTTGGCACTTGGGGGTCTCTCTGGAGGGGAAAAAAAAGAATGAGTTTGAAAAGTTTCAAAAAATATTACTTATTCTCACAATTCTGCAAATGTTTGCCTTAAGATTTTATAATTCCCATCCCCCCGACCTGTTTCACACTTAAGTTGCTCATTACACAAGGAGTCTAGAAGTGCAGTACAAGGAAACCGCACATTTTCAAGTAAATTACAGGTTTGAGATGATAGAAATCTGTTGTCTGGGCACCCACTCTGGGTCTTTTCCTTCCTTAAGAACATGTAAAATTGATTTGCTGTTTAAAGGGCGTTCACTTTGTACATGTCCCTTTTAAACCCAATAAAACAAAAATACAGGAATCATTTTCTTTGTTCTGATGGCACAGTAAGTTTGGTTGCGACACAAGGGAGGGAAACTGGCAAAAGGCTTTTTACTTTTAAGCACAATTTCCAAAATAAATCTTCAGGCAAATCCTTTGGAGCCATCTTAACAAATGCCCTGTGATCTTCAGCTAGACTGTCAAGTTATTATTTTACTTTTTATCCCCCCCTTTTAAACATCAGTAGCTTAACTGCTTTTCTGTGTAACAAACCAAGCCAATTTGGAGGCTGGGCGGGGAGAGGATCAGTAATTACATCTGATTTTCATTACAATTTCTCTTTTCAGTGTTAAACAAAGAAACAGACACCAATGCAAAATCTCTTCCTACTTTCGTAAGTTTTTGAATGCATATAAATGAATTGTTAATAACTTTATAGGAGCCCCCTAATTTTCCAGATGATAACATGGATAATTTTAATCTTGTGATTTGTCATAATTTCTTGACTTTTACCCTCTTTCATTTATAAAGTAACTTTCTTCAACCAGGATTGACAACACAAGTATTTTCAAATATTGAAATGATTTTTAAAATGCATTATTTAGAAAAATTATAGGTCTTGGGGAAAGTTCCAGACCTCCTAGGGCTAACTTTATCTGCAGGAAAAAATATAGCTAAAGTCCTACATGGACAATAAAGAAGTGGATCATTAGAATACATATGCATTATATAGACTTTTATCAATATGTTCCTTGAACCAGTAACAACCAATATTTTTTAGATTGTCTCTGAGAGGAAAAACAATTTATTTGGTACATACACTAAGTTATTTTTACATCTTCTATATAATAGAGTGAAATGAATGTATTTTTAATATATATATGATCTAGTGCCCCATATAGGTGCAGTTAGAATAGTTCTTGAGAGTTCTTATATATGTTTAGTTTTTTTGAAATAAACTACAAATTATATCTTGAAAATTATCATTTAAAAATAGCGGGCATAAAACGTATTAAATCATCATTTTATAAGGACTCCAGCTTACCAATATAAATCACCAGTCAGAGAATAGCACATAGTGGCAGTTGTATAATTAAGAGTAGGCTGAGATCCTCTGAAGATTTTGTGAGGCCTAAGAAGACAGCAATCAAGAGGAAGGCACTCAGCTATTCATCATAACCGGTGGCCTTAACGGAAAAAACGTGACTGTAGGTTTGTTTCCCCAAATGGCACACTGTCTTGGTGATTCAGAAGGGGAAGTACAAGTTTTAAAAATGGCTTATGCTTAGGAACAAAAAATCAGGTCTCTTTCTGTTCCTATAGTGATATATGCCAGAAAATAAGAGTTGGTTCTCAGTCTGATCTGTCCACAGATGCATGGTTTCTTTCTTTAACCAGCTGTAGCTAATTGCATGAGGGCCGCCTCTTGTGGAGAACATGAAAAGGAAACCTGTAATTTATTGCAACAGACCGTACCATTTCTGCTGTACAACTGCCTTTTCTGTCATGTCAATGAGTGGATTTCTCATGGTATGTTGGCAGCTCAGACAGAGACTGAAAAACAGCATTAGCTGGAGAGAGAGAACGAGGAGAGAGAAGAATTTCAGAGTCTCTTCATGCACTTTACGCAGAGCTCAATAAAAGAATAAACTGGAAACAATTTCCCTTTACAATATGCCAAGGGCTTTTTTTTTTTTAAGCTATTGTTTACACATTGCCCTTTGAGTCAACTACATTGACTTTATTAAGATACAAGTGTGTGCTACATGTGACACACAGCATACGATTAGTCTCTATTGAGAAATCAACCTCACGTGCCCGAAGAAGTGGCTGAGGAGATCTCCCACTGTAAATAGTGTAGGACCCCCACGAGGCCCCCCACCTCATCCTCCTCAGGCCTTTCAATATTTCAAGGGGCTCAAGATTTCAACTAGGTATAACGAAGGCATGAAATAGCTGGGCATGATTTTTATGAACCGGATCTGCCCATCAAGGAAGGTGTTTACTAGAAATTTAGTTCCTAATGAAGTAGACTCCACCCTGCCTTAAGGCCCACTTGTAAGTGCTTGTCAAAGTGGTGTCCTTCCTTTGTTGAGTGGAAATCCAAATTAAAAGACGTGCTATTTTGCAGCAATGGAAAGAAACAAGTTGAGAAAGTGCCGTGTATGTTTTCCAGTTGACTCATGGCCCCCTCAATAGTCCTTTTGTGTGAGGGTGGTAGATTTTACTTGATGTTCTGACAAATGTGAGAAAGGAAGCCCCTGGGATGAAAATTACCAGACGGTGGGGTGGAAGCTCCACAAGGGTCCCCGAACTGAGCTGTTCTAGTTATGTCGGGTACACATAACTAAGTAGTAAGTGGAGCCACATATGCTGGGTGATTTACGTGCCCCTACCCCATGCCAATAGTTCAGGAAAGATTCTAATTAAGCTTAGGATTCCTTAAAAAAAAAAAGACCACTCATCTGCTCATCTGCCTATGACTGACTCTCCAGATGTTCCCAGGGGTCATTTCCAATCCCTGTCACTTCTCAGTACAATTTGAATCAATTAAAAATATCCAGTTTTGCTTATATGGCTTCAAGAAGAAAATCCTGCTACATTTTTTTGTTCCTGTTCATTGCTAGGCAATATCACCAAGAAAATCAGTAAATGATGTCCATTTAAGTAATTAAGAAATAACTGAACAACATTTTAAAGTATATTAAGGAGAAAAATGCCAATTGACCATATATGTTTATCTATATCAAATATATATGTGTGTGTGTATGTATATACACACATTATACTACCGCATTTAATCAAATCATATTCATAATCATATTTAATCAAATTAGTATTTTCTAACTGGAAAAATAGAATATGATTATGTATATCCCAATTCACATGATATCTATTGTTCATCCTTTGTGGAAATAAAGAGAAGGGACTTTTCAGAAACCTCAAAAAGTGAATAGTGACCAGTTTTCCAACCACAACCTTCACAAATAAACTTCTGTTTTTTATTTCCTATCCTACTTTTCCATAGGGAAATTGTTCCTCTCCTTCCACAGAGAAAAAGAGATCCATAATGCAAAATCGCATAACCATCTCTGTCTTTGACAATATTTACCTTTGGGTTATAAAAAATCTAGAACTGCTATAATATTACTAAATTCCCTTTAGTTTCAAAATATTTTGGCATATTCAATGTTTTTGCATTAGAAAAGTTAACAGAGAGAGTTATACTATACATTATACTATACAGTTCTTAAGATTGACTCTATAAGTAGTCTTTGAATAAACCAGATATAAATGGGTTCCCTAAGAACTTTAATTCCTAGGAAAGGTACATTTTAGTGCTTCCCAAATAAAAATATGTAGAATACTTAATTTTTATCAGCTCTTTGAAAATTAACATTGCATACCTTACTTTCAAATATATTCTCAGAAAAGCTTTTCAAGAATTACATTTAACTCAAGACTTCAAGAATTTGAATTATATATAATTAAATTGTACTTAATTCAAGAATGTGTTTAATTGTTTGAGATTACAAATAAAATTTGATAATTTTCAGGGTTTCTGGGAACACCCCACATTATTGTTTTGGGAAATTCTTGAAATGATTGTTTAGTCCAGGACTAAATATGGTTCTAGAAGGCAGATTAATATCAATTCATTCTCAAGGCTGAAATAAGAAGAACTTGTACCTTGACATTAAGAAGTTTCACTTTTATTTGGAAGCCAGGACCTGTCACCCAAGATGCCCACGGGAGTAAGATGAAGTGCTGTGCTGTGAGATATAAGATTTAGTTGCCGTGGGTCAGCAGAAGAAGAAGAGGTTAATGAAGACTATAGTCAAGGAAAGCTTCATGGAAAAACTAAAAGAATTTCTTCATAATCAGCTGGAGTATTAGAGCCCGTGTTGTCACCTGGAGGTCAGGAGATCTTTTGGTCCACTTGTTTTTCTTAAGGCAGTGATTTATACACATCCCATCAACTGTAGCTTTGTGAAAACTATGAAAGGACTAATGGCTTTATATAATTGGCAGAGAGAAAAAGTAGAGAGAAGCAGGAGAATGAAAAAGATAATTTTCGAGCCCTTATGTGTCGGACACTGGGCCGGGAGCTTTGCTTATATATATTACAACCCTAATATTCACAATGACCCAGTAAGACAGTTTACTATTCTCGTTCTAGAAATAAAGACACTAAGGCTCAGGGTGATTAATTATCTTACTCATAGTGACACAGATAATAACTGTTAGAGACAAGATTTGAACCTAAGTAGGTCTCATTTCAAATTCAATACTCTTTTTTCTATAGTGTGCCGTTCTTAGCAAGGTCAGCTCTGAGGCCTCCTTTAGAAAAATTTTATCCTTTGCACTAGAGAAGAATCATTAAATAGATAATATATGTAATTTAATTTCTTTAGCTTGGTACAACTTTATACATAAATCGATTCACAAAATCTTTAGACTAAAATCCTTTAGACTCTATATTTTGATTTTAGATTCTGAAAATGCAGTATAATTCCTATTAAACAACAATATCAACAACAACAACATAAAGACACTTTAAGATTTGCACTGAACAAGAGATAATGAAGAGAAGGCGATTTAATTTTAGAAATATGTGGAGAGAGCAGTGTCCTTTAGACAGAGGTGACTCAGATCCAGACTCAGCCTGGTTACTCTCTCTCTAAGTGACCTAAATTATATATCCTGACTGAGACTCACTCTTCTTATTCCTTTTACTTCTAACTATCTCTCCTTGCTCTTTTTCTATACTCTGACACTGTACAGAAGTCTTCAGATAGGTTCGATCTGCCAATATATTCATGAGGAACTGTTACAGAATAATCATAAAGGAGTTTTATTTATAATTTCAGAAAAATATTAAATTAATAGATGTTGACTTTGACTGAGACTCTGATTTTAATTAGGTTAATTTCAATTGCAGATTTTGGTTTAAATTGTAATGGTAACTGATTGAGTTTTTGATACTTTCTAGTTTCTGTGACAGAACTAAATATTCTCTGAACTTTCACTTGACCTAGGGCAAGAAGAGTACCCCCAAAAGTTCCATAGTAGCTTTAGCCAGACAGTCATACTGGGGCATTAGATTGATGCCATACAAATCTGGCAATCACCAGCCAATGATCCTATTGGACTGACACTTAAAGTCAAGGTATTTTATTTTGCATGGAAATAAGACATCAGACAAATTTATAGCTTGCATTTAATAGAGTGAGTGAAGTACGAGCATTCAAACTTATCTCTGATTTATTTATTAGAGGGTGGTTTTGGGGTAGGGTGCAGGTACAGCATATATGAATGTAGATTTACGCATTTTAAGTTGGGCCTAAATATCTTGCACCTGCAATTGAATCAACCTGGGCAGATAGGATCAGTGGCCCCTGATGGTCACAGGTGGTGAAATGTACCATGAAGTTGGCACTCACAGGCACCAGGCCACTCCGCCCACATCAAAGTCATGAGCACACTTTGATTTCATAGCCCTTTTCATTGCCCTTTTATGTTACTGTGACAGAGGTTTCTGTGGTTAGAATCAGATAGTGTATCTGCCACTCACTCATTCAGGATAAGGTGCCCAGAACTTTAAAGAAGTATAAAGAACATTAGAATACCATTGAGCTACTTCTGCTTTTCAATGGTCTACACCAATGACTTACACCAAAATATTGTGTGTAAAAACTTTTCAGAGCTATACAGATTTTAGGTTTGAGATAAATCACAGTCATTTTTTAAGGAAAAAAAATTTGTTTGTTTTTTTCTTGACCATAACTGCCGTGTTGTTCTTTGTTTCTTCCCTCCCACACCCTCTGCAGTGCCGTAGCTTCCTTTGTGCTGCTGTGATGTACACCTGTGGCATGCTGGCAGAGTGTTTTATGTGGTAAAGGAAACTCCCAGATTCCAAACTGGCCCTTCCTTGTAATTTTGACCACTTTATGAAATATGTTGTTCTTGCCAGAGTCAAAACAAAGCAACACATGGAGAAGAGGAACACAAATACTGGGTCAGAGCAAATGAATTCATTGGTGACTGGTTCAGTCTCTAATTTTGTCACACACATTCTCGATTTCTGCTTAGGATACAAATTCAACTCTATGGCTGGACCCACTTGTTCCCCAGAGAGGAAAGCAAAAGTCTTAGCTCTGGTGGCAAGTTTTTGCCATTCTTCCTATGTTGGGAAAAAAACAGTATGGCATTTTAATTAAAATAAATCTCCCCAAAGAAATATCCTAACCATTCAGAGGACTTCATGGCCTCATCTAGTGATTCTCAAACTTTTTGAGTCTTTTATTACACCATATAATGTGAAAATTCCTGGATTTCTATCATGATAAAAACAAAAGCTCACTTTTCTCTAAGAAGGATATTTGTAATATACTATTATATTGATCATTTATGATGTTTTTAGAACCTCAAATTTCTAATAGAATTTTTGAGAAAAAGATTTATTGTATACCTTTTCATCAGGAAAAATGGATTGAAACATAACTGTCCATTGATGGATAAATAGACAAAGAAAATGTGATATAATAATTACACGCACTGAAATATTATTCAGCCATAAAAACGAAGGAAATCTAGCCATTTATGACAATATGGATGGACCTTGAGGGCACTATGTTAAGTAAAATAAGTCAGAGAAAGACAAATACTATATGATCCTACTCATATGTAGAATTCAAAAAAACTGAGCTCATGATACAGAGACCAGATTGGTGGCTAACAGAGATGAGAGGTGGGGTGGGGTGAAATGAGTGAGGGTGATCAAAAGGTACAACTTCCAGTTATAAAATAAGTAAGTCATGCAGATATAATGTACAGCAATGAAAAAAAATTGGACAAACTTGGTGGGACATTTTGTGGAATGGATCAAAACATGAGAGAAGTTTGTGAACTAGATGATTTTTAAAGTCCCTATAAACTGAGATATTATGACTTTGTTAAGATTATACACCAGAATTTCAAACCTAGGCAATGGCTTTAATATCAGATTTAAAAAACATATTTTTAAATAATTAAGGGAGGTTTTAAGTTATTATATAATTATAACTTTTTCCATGCAATTAATACCTTCTTCTGGCAAAAAAAGAAAAAAAAAAAAAGAAAAAAATATATATATAACTATTAATGCAAAAAAAAGGAGAAAAATTAGAAGCATCTACTGTCCAAGGTTATTATACCATTTTAAAAGTTCTCAACTGAAAATGGTAAAATCACTAAGAGTCAATTCTCTGTCATTGCTACATATCCCACCTATACAACATGTGTTGATTTCCTGTGGCTGCAGACCACCAGCTGAAAACTGGCCAGAAATAGGTTGTGGAATGCTCATGCCACACTGAACTAGATATTCTGGAATCGCTGGAATGTAAACCAGGGCAAAAGGCCTGGGAAGGATACCTTCAAGCTCAGTTAGGAAGGCACCAAGCTATTTTCAACTCAGAGACCCTAGAAGGGTTTTGAAGGGAGTGAACGAGTGTGCATGTTGTGTATATGTGTACATAGGCACACAGGCGTTGCAGGGGGACAGTGTTAGAATTTTCAGTTATAGAAATCCTAAGTTAAAACACACACGTACACTCCACACTACAAACACGCACACCACACAACGTTCAGCTTTCTCCATCTTTTATACCGTTATAAAGACTTTTTCTTGGCACCCGCCATTAAAAAATGCTTGAAATTTTGCCTTTTTAGAGCCATTACCCTTTTGTACCTTCATGTAAAAAAGTCTAGAAAGTTTGTTACAATGATGACTTTATTCAAAAGCAACTAAAATTAACCCTAGTCTTTTCTTTTGCAGTGTCTAGTCTGCTGTTATTCTATTCAGTATATTTTTTATCTTAGAAATGTATTTTTAATTACTGGAAGTTTGATTTGGTCTTTTCCATGTCTTCCATGTTCTGCTTAACATTTTCAAGCTTTTCTCTAGCTTGTTGAACAAAAAGAGTAATTTATAATTTATATTAACTGTTTCAATGTCCTTGACTTCTAATTTTATTACCTGTATTATTTCTGGGTCAATTTAAATTGATTTATTTTTCTCCTCATTATAAGTCATATTTTCCTGCTTCTTAATGTATGTGGTAACTATTGATTGGGTAACTATTAGAATTTTACTTTGATATGTGCTGGATATTTTTATATTCCTATAAATATTCTTGAGTTTTATTCTGGAACACAGGTAAGTTACCTGGAAATAATTTAAATATTTGGACAACATGCTTTAAGCTTTGTTAGGTGGGGCTAGAGCAGCATTTATTTTAGCACTATTTTTCCCCCCAGTATTAAGGCAATGACTTTCTGAATACTCTACCTGATGCCCCTTAGATTGTGAAGTTTTCCACTCTTGATAATGGCAACAGAATCTATTTCAGATCTTGGATGAGCAAAGGAATGTTACCTGCAATCTTTTTGGGTGGTTCTTTCTCCAGGTTCAAATAGTTTGCATGTGCTGATGATTACCCAGAAGACTTAAGAGGAAACTTCTGTAGATATCCAGAGTATGTAATCTCTCTTCCTCCCTCTCTCTCCTTTCTCCTCCATAACACAGCAACAGCTAAAAACAAGACTGATTAGACTGTGACTGCTTCTCTTCTACATGCTTCTGTTCTGTTTCTCAGGAACTGTCTCCCTTGACCTTCAACTGCAATGGTCACCTTTTCCTGTCGCTTTCAACTTGATGTCAGTGGAATCTTTCAAATTAGTAATGTCCTTTGATTATAAGATTTTGATTCTTGCACGAAAATTTTTTATTTCCACCATTTTTCCTGATTTCTTGATAATTTTTTTTGGGAGGGAGGGGGCATTTGAGATTCAGAAAAACATAAATTTTCTAAGAAATGCTAGAATGAAATTCCAGCACTACTTCACAGTCTTCCTTGCAGTTAAACTTGGCCACATGATTAAGTATTTTAGTAAGAAGAAATTGTGTAACTTTATTTTTAATGAAAAAACTGCTTGCTTTGACTTTCCTTTGTCCCCCTTCTTGGGCATTTGGGGCAGATAAGCCAGCATAGATAATGCTGATGAAAATGAGAAAGGATAGGAAGATTGTACTTTAGTTTGGGATATATCTAACATTGGTTTTTATCTTTAGGGATTATACATGAATAGAACACTGCCCCAGGGAGAATGAGAAATGCAGATTATAAGAATGGAGTCTATACATGTAATTCATGTGTACATATTTTTAAAGATAAAAGAAGAAAATATTTATAATGTCATTAAGCTAACCAAGGATATAATTTAAAACCCTCACATCTTTATTGCTCAAGCGAGTCTATTTATTGTTACAGCAGTGACCCAGGAGGGAGGTTCATATGGACAGAGATTAAATCATGTGCCATGTTTCTTTAGTTTACTTAGTGGGGAATTGGTAGACTTTATTTATCAGTTCAAGTTGCTGGATAGTTCAGGGTATATATGACTGATAGCATTTGCTATACAGTAATGCAGAAATGGCCAGAGACAAAGTCATTTCATCATAAGTGATTATGTTCTCTGAGAGCATGTCTACATATAGTCCTTTGCTGTTCCTTTGTGTATTTATTCATCAAATATTTATTGAGAGCCTACTATATGTCATGTAGAGGATTAGCAGTGAACCAAAGTCAGTCAAAGTCCTGGTTTTCCTGGAGTTTATATTCTAGTGTGGGAGACAGAAAGTCAGACAACCAAACAACCAACCAACCAGCTGATGCCAGATTCTTATTAAGATCAACTGGCTAGGGATAGAACTATAGGAGAGGAGCTACTGTCTCATATAAGGTGGTCAGAGAAGGTTTCTCTGCGGGAATAAACAGAATTCGAACTGGAAATACCTGGGGAAATGGGTTCGTGACAGAGAGAACTCTAAGAGCAAACGCCTGTAGTGGGACAATGTTAGGTATTCAGGGCATAGCCAGAAGGCTGCACAAGCTAAGGAAGCAAATATACTTGGAGAATTGGGAGGAGAAGATGGTGTGGATCATACAGGATTCTAAAGACCATAACAAGCACCATGGACTTTATTTTATGGAAGTAATGGTTTTATCATTATATATCTATGGAAAGAGACTGAGAGGTTCTGAGCAGAAGAGTGATATGACAATTAGCATTTAAAAAAAAATCTCTTACTGCCATGTAGAGAATAAATTTTAGGGAGCATGGTGGAAGCCTGGAGACCAGAAAGGAGGTTATTGCAATAGTCTGGGGAAAAGGCGAAGGTGGTTTGGCTTAATCTCTTAGGTCAAAGATGTGGTGAGCACTGTTCAGATATACATTATATTTTGAAGACTAGAGCCAATAGGATAAGCTATTAGATTGAATTAAGTTATCTGAGAGACAGAGACTAATGCAGGAAAATTCCAGTCTTCAGCCTAAGTTTACTACTGAATGATGGAACCATTTACTGAGAAGGGGAACATGGGAGGAAGTGTTGGATGACAGGGCTTGAGTGAGCTCAGTCATGACATGTTAAAGTGAGATACCCATTGGATGCCAAGGTGAGGAGGTTGAGAAGGCAGTTTGATATGCAAACCAGGAATCCAATGGAGGGTTCAAGGATGAAGATAATAACCTGGGGATTTATTCATAGACATGCTATCTAAAACTATAGGACTAGATGATGTCACATTAGATGTAAATTTATATTAAAGAGAAGAGGTACAAGATTGAGTCCTGGGACAAGCCAAAGTGTAGAAATAGAGAAGAGAAGAATTCACATAAAAGACTGAGAAGGGAAGGAAAACAAGTTAGACTGAATAACAGAAACCAAGTGAAGAAAGAGTTTTAAAAAGGCAGAAATGGCTTTTAGAAGTTTTGAGCATAATTACGCTATGTTTATTAAAAGTGCTATTATTAAAGGAAGCTAGGTGTAGGCTACACAGAAACCATCTGAACTGTTTTTGCAGCTTCTGTGAGTCTGAAAGTATTTGAAAGCAGACATTTAAAAAATAGGCGAAAACAGTTTCAAGAAGAGGAGCAAGCAAATGCCTCTGAGAAGTCAGTTAAGAGAGGACTTGGAGTTGAGAATTTAATTGGGCAATGTGGAACTCATTAATGACTTTGCTAAGAGAAAGTTCATGGAATAGTAAGAACAGAAGTTTGATATGAGTGTTTTCAAGAAAGAATAGGAAATGAGGATGTCAGGCCAGTTAAGTAGAAACAATTCTTTGGTAGAGATTTACTATAAAGGAGAGCAGAAAAATGCTATAGTAGATAGAGGCATAACTGGGGCCAGATGAACATCTTAAAACACAATTTAAAGTTGAACTTTCTGTTGCTTAAATCACTACATTTCATTAGCCACTATTTCCTGATGTGAGATATGAAATCATTTAGTTCTCATAGGTTCGCATTTTCTCTTAGAGCTTATGAATTTACTTTTTTTTAAAATTACAATTGCCCTTTGAAATTAGTTCGCTTTGCAGTAGTTTGCATTATTCAAAGTTTTTATCAGGTGATATCGTCTACAGACTGTTTTCTACCCCAAAAATATATTGCTAAGTCTTCTCAACAGTTTTAGAACTACAGGAACAGTATAACGTTTGTGCATACAAATTTGAGATTGTGTGTGTGCGTGCGTGCGTGTGCGCGCGCAGCAGTGAATTGACAAAATTCATTCAGGAAACTTTGTGGAAGAAATATGGCCCTGGGTGTTGTGAGGATACAGAGGGAATGGAGCATGTTAAGGGCCATGTGCCTCTCGTGACTATGGAAGCTGGAGCACTCAAGCTAGCTGTGGTTGTGGCCTACCTTAATAGGGTGTCTCATTTCTGCTGCTGATTTATAATTTTGTATCTCAAAGGACCACAGGTCCTAAATACCTCTGTTGTCTCTTTGTGCATCTCCTGCCAACACTTGTAACTGAAGGTAGATAGGCATGGCAAGTCACTACTTTTTAACTGACAGCACACACAACATTTGCCTTGGTGCAGGAAAATACACAGAGACTTCCCCTCTCCCGGTGGCTTGTCAGAAAGATTCAGCAACAACAAAAGGCAAACACTGTTTCACAAAGCACATTAAACAAAGCAAACAGGCCTCTAATCCAATGGTTTAATTATAGTATAGGGCATTCATTGTGGCAAACCATGCTTAGCATTTCAAACCACCCCATGTGTTTCTCAATAAAAAAGAAAGCTCACCCACAACCCCACAAAGCTTCTCACACCCTGCAAAACCAATGGTGTCATAGGACAGTGTTCTGTTTATTTTGTCCTTAAGTTTTCAAACCATCCCAATTTAACAAGAGTTGACTAATTTTTAGGGACTCTTTTACACTTTTTCCCTATCTTCTAGTCAATCCGATTGTTTGTTCTCTACCTGTATCTCTTGCCACTCCCTCCCCTTTATTTAGGGTTTTTTTGGGGAGGAGTTTAAGGTGCAGGTTTACTAAGCTAATAATCTCACTAGTTCAAGATACACTATCACCATTAGTCCAGTCAAAACTTCTGCAAATTATGATTTATTCCTTTATTTCCTCCTCCGCCAACAGCCATTCTGCAGTACTTGTATCTCTTTGGACATGTATACAAACTTTAAGAGTATTTTGCATATGTGTGTGTTTTTAATTTGCATAAATGGTTTTGTACTATGAATTTAACTCTGTAATTTACTTTTAAAACTCATCATTAGGTTTTTAGGATCTTTTCATATTTATTTACATTTATTATAATCATGGTTTTATTGGAACTTATTTATACCATCTTATTTAATATCTTTATTGCCTGCACTTTTGTTTTTCCTTTATCTCTCATTTTTCTTGTTTTGCTCCTACTCCAGCTCATCTCCTAACCACCATTTGGGAAATGTTTAGGTTTTTCTTCTAATTATTAGGTATTTCTTCTTCCTCTTCTTCTTCTCCTTCTTCTCCCTTGACCCATCCCATCCCTGTGTGTGTTGGTGCTTGAATATAGACACAGATACCAGTTACTTACTCACACTTAATTCTCAGACCACATAGTTTTCTCTTGTATTTAGTTCTCTTTTTCTTGAAATATTCCTCCACATGTATTTTCAGACTGTCTTTGCATGATAAACAATTTTGGGTCTCATGACTATAATAAAATCTTTATTTTGCTTGTGTTAAGTAAATAACAATTTATCTGATTATAATATTCTAGTTTCATAGTTCTTTTATTTCAACACTGAAAATATTTCTCCACTGTCTTTTTGCAACCAGGAGGCTACTGAGAAGTTTTATGTTAATCTGGTTCTTGTTTCTTGCCTAGATGATATCCTGTTAGAATGTTTTTTAGAATATTCTTTCTTTGCTGTTCTTAAATATTTCTCTTTATGTTTCTTGGTGAAGGCTTTTCTTCATTATGCTGGTTGATATTCTATGAGAATTTGCAATCTCAGATACTATGTTTTTCTTTAATTTTAGTAAATTCTGAGCCATGATCTCTTCAAATATTTCATTCACTTTGTTCTTTTTGGAGGACGATTTCAATTTTATGAATGTCGATACTTCAAATTATTTTTTATTTCTTTACTTTTTTTTATCCTTTCTCATATTTGTTTATTCTTTTCTGATGCCAGGCATGTCCTTCATCTTGATCTTCCAGATTTCTAACTCATACTTTAGTATCATGCAACTATACATCTAATCCATAAGTACATTTTTAAATCAATGTATTTTTATAACTATTTTTTCCTTACTCACATTTTTAGTATTTTTTGATAATATTTATTTTGATTTTAAATTTTGTGTTTTTGCCACATTATGAACAAAAAAAAAAGAAAATTTAAAAAGTATACAAATTGGAAAGAAAGAAGTAAAATTTCTCTTATTTATAAAGGACATGATCATTTATACAGAAAATTCTAAATAATTTACCCAAAAAAACCTACTAGAACTAATAAGTAAGTGTTTCGAGGTTGTAAGACATAGGTCAATATACAAAAAGTATTATGTTTCTGTATACTAGCAATGAACAATGAACAATTTAAATTTTAAAAAATAGCATCGTATACAACTGCTTTAATATGTTAAAAATACTTAGGGACAAATTTGACGAAAGTATGTACAACTTGAAAACTATAAAACATTGCTGAGAAAAATATAAAGAGAAATAAAAATATAAGAGAGATATATTATGTTCCTAAATTGGAAAAAAAAAACATTAAGATATCATTTGTTCTCAAACTATTGATTCAATGCAATCTCAGTCAAAAATCCTATTAAACTGCTGCATAAAAATTGACAAGTTGATTTCAAAATTCATATAGAAATATAAAGTACTTAGAATTGCCAAAACAACTTTGAAAAAGAACAATGTTTGCAGACTAGCTTCAAACTAGCTGATTTTAAGTCTTATTATAAAGCCATAGTAATCAAGATAATATGATATTGGCATAAAAAGAGACATATTTATCAATGAAACAGAATAGAGAGTCTAGAAAGAAATATACACATATAGGAACAATTAAATTGGGGCAAGGAAACCATCAAAGTCCACTTATTTGAATTCATTGTAATGAATGAATGTAATAATTCTCAGAAGCTTTATCTGTTAAGACAATGGGAAATATCTGTATCTTTTTTATAATTTTTACTCTTTCAAAATCAGAGATAATATACATACAGAAACCCATAGAAGCCTTAAATATACAGTTCAATAATGATCACTAATGTATTCATAAATAAAAAGAAGAACTACTCATGTTACATTTCTTATTTCTAAAACTGATCATGTGATCAGAGCTGCTCTTTATAATTATATTCTGCTACTACCCATTCTGTACTGCCTTTGTGTTCATCAAGCACTTCAGCTGGTTGTGATTTTTTTACCTGGTGGAGTGACCCAAACTTTGTCCCCAAAGGATCTGGGGCTGTTAGTAGTTCTGCCTGAATTCGGTTGTTGTAGTTTTTCATTGGCCTTAATCACTGGGTATGGTAATACTAAGAGATCTCCTTTATTCCAGACCTCCTCTTCCTTCCCTCCACTGTGAAGCAGTAGTTCAATTTCCCCTTGGTAGTCAGGATCAATCATTTTAGACAACACAATTACTCCCTTCCTTGCCTGCTGATTCAGAAGCATGAGGAGCTCAAAGTGGCTGAGTGGCAGGCAGTCTGAACTTCCAGTTCAATGAAATCGTTGTGTCTCCTGGTGGAAGCATTTCTCTTTTTGGAACTCTGATCTCTAGGCCAGCAGAGCATAGAGTCATGGGAATAGGAAAGAAAGTTTTGCTAGTGGGTCACTAGGGGTAATAGTGAGTGATGCCACTCCCATCTCTATCCCTTGATTCTTGAACCCATGATTGCTGGCTGTAGGAGAAGCAGCACCATATATTGGTTGGTGATACAGACCATAAAGAATCTTTTGGAGAATTTTGGCCTAACTCTGAAAGGTATTGCCACCTAGCTGGTGCTATAACCGAATCTTCATAGGGCTATTCTACCATCTTATCAAGCCAGCTGCTTCAAGATGGTGAAGAACATGGTAAGACTAGTGAATTGCATGAGCATGGGCCCAATGCTGCATTTCATTTGCTGTGAAGTGAGTTCGTTGATCAGAAACAATACTGTATAGAACACAGATAGTAGTTTAGGCAGAAGCACCTCAAACAAGGAAGGTAAATCCATATCTAAGAACAAAACACTGCCACTTCCATTAATGGAAGTGGTCCAATGTACTCAATCGCCACCAAGTAGCTGGCTAATCACCCCAGAGCATGGTGCCATATCAGGGGGTCAGTGTTGGTCTCTGCTGCTGGCAGATTGGACACTCAGCAGTGGCAATAGCAAGGTTCACCTTGGTAAGTGAAAATTTGTTGCTAAGCCCATGCACAACCTTCATTCATACCACCATAGCCACTTTGTTCACAAGCCCATTAGGAAATGAGAAGGGTGCCTAGGGGGAAAGGCTGACTGGTATCCATAGAATGGGACATCCTATTAACTTGAATATTAAAATTCTATTCTGCTGAGGTTGCTCTTTGGTGAGCATTCACATGAGACACAAATATCTTCACAGTTTTTGCCCATCCAGAGAGGTCTATCCACATACCTCTTCTCCAGATTTCCTTGTTACCAATTTTCCAATTATGTTCCTTCTAAGTCCCTGACCATTCAGCCAAACCACTGGCCACAACCCATGAACCAGTATAAAATTGCATGTTTGGTCATTTCTCCTTCTAAGCAACGTAATTGAATGCACTGCTAAAAGCTGCCCACTGGGAAGGTTTCCCTTCACCACTATCCTTCAGGCATGTTCCAGAAAGGGGCAATAGTGCTGTAGCTATATTCTCTGGAATAGTAGCTGAATATTGTGTAGAACCGTCTGTAAACCGGGTCCAAGTGTTCTCTTTCTCTGTCACCTGATCATAAAGAACTCCCCATG
>NW_006494612.1:2421173-2426439 GCF_000325575.1 Pteropus alecto | reverse complement strand
CAGCAATATTTGGGCCACTTATTCATGTAACTTACTTGTGCATTCAAGGCCTGTTCAGGTCGGTCATTCATATATATATGATAATGGAATGCTGCTGTCCATGCCCAAACTTATGGCTTGGTGGGTCATATGTTACCTAGTTCATCATGAGCAGCTCAGGTCACATAGTAACTTTGTGGTCCATGGTTAAGCATATGGTCTCTACTAAAGCCAAGTAGAAGGTCAAGAGCTGCTTCTCAAAAGGAGAGCAATTATTCTCAGAGGCTGGCAGTGCTTTGCTCAGAAATCATAATTCACCTAGAGAGCCTGCCAAAGGATCCAAACAGCATCCCTATCTGTCACTGACATTTTGAGCACCATTCGATCTCCTGAGTCATATGGCCTAAGTAGCAGAGCAGCTTGTATAGCAGCTTGGACCTGTTACAGAGCCTCCTTCTGGGGTTCTCTCAATACTAGCCCTGGTCTTGGACTTCCAGTCTAGGTCTGAAAAAGTAAATTTCTTTTGTTTAAGCTACTAAGTCTATGGTATTTTATTATGGCAGCTTGGGCTAACAAAGACAAAATTTAGTACCAGGAGTTAGGCGTTCCTCTAAAAAAATACCTGAAAATATGAGAACATCTTCGGAACTGGGTAATGGGTAGAGAGTGGAAAGGTTTTGAGGGACGTGATAAAAGTATAGATGTTACAGGTGATTCTGGTGAGGTCTCAGATGGAAACCAGAAACACGTTATTAGAAACTGGAGGAGGGTTGATTCTCATTATCAAATGGCAAGAAACTTGGCTGAACTGTTTCTAGTGTTTTGTAGAAGGTATAACTTTAGAGTAATTAAACTGGATATTTAGCTGAGGAGATTTCTAAGCAAAATGTTGAAGGAATGACGGTTTATAGTAAAATGTGAACAGAGGGAGATGATTCAATCTCTCTCTCTCTCTCTCTCTCTCTCTCTCTCTCTCTCTCTCTCTCTCTTCCATGTAAGGACACAGTGAGAAAGTGGCTCTCTGCCAGTCAGGACAAGAAACCTTACCAGAACTTGACCATGCTTACACTCTGATCTCAGACTTCCAGAACTGTGAGAAAATAAATTTCTGTTGTTTAAAGCTATGGTGCTTTGTTATGGCAGCACAAGCAGACTAATAAATGACCAACTGAGATTTATTCTAGGAATTCAAGGTAGGTTTAACATCCTAGAGTCAATTAATGTGATACACATCAATAGAATAAAATACAGAAATCACACGATCATCACAATAGATGGGAGAAAAAGCATTTGACAAAATTCAACACACCTTCATGATGAAAACATTCAACAACTAAGAATAAAAAGAAACTTCCTTCCTTACATGATGACATTTATGAAAAGCCCACAGCTAACTTTGTACTTACTGCTGAAAGATCATATGCTTTCCCACGAAAAGGATGTCTAATCTTACCACTAATATTTAACATTGTACTGAAGGTTCTAGTCAAGGCAAATAGGTAAGGACATGAAATAAAAGGCATCCAGATTGGGAAAAAGTAAAACTTTTTCTGTTTGTAGATGACATGATCATGCATATCATGTCATCTTAAGTCTTAAGCATTTGCTAAAAAAAAAATATATATATTAGAATAAATGAAGTTAGTAAAGTTACAGGATACAAGTTCATTATACAAAAATTGATTTTATGTCTTTAAGTAGTGATGAGTAAACTAAAAATGTAATTAAGGAAACAATTGCATTTGCAATCATCAAAAAAGAATAAAATACTTAGGGATAAATTTAGGAAAAGGAGTATAAAAACTATACTCTGAAAACTGAAAAACATCATTGAAAGAAATTTTAAAAGACCTAAGTAAATAGAAAGGCAGTACAAGTTCAAGGAGTAGAAGCTTCAGTATTGTTAAGATGTCAGTGCTCTTCAAATCGATCTACAGATTCAACACAATATCAAAATTCTAGCTGCCTTTTTTGAAGAAATTGAAAAATTGATCTGAAAATTCATGTGAAAATGCAAGATACCCAAAATAGCCAAAACAACCTTACTACAGAGTTATAGTAATCAAGACAATTTGTTTGTGCCATAAGGATAGATATGTAGGTCAATGGAATAGAATCAGGAGTCCAGAAATAAACCCATACATGTATGGTCAATTGATCTTCAACAAAGATGCCAACATCATTCAATGGGGAAAGAATAGTCTTTCCTACAAATGTTGCTGGGATAATTGGATATACCTCATGCCATATATAAAATTACCTCAAAATTAATCAAAAATCTAAATGTAGGTGATAAAACTAAATCTCTTAAAGAAAGCATAGGTGTCAATCTTCATGACCTTGGATTTAGCAACGGTTTCTTAGATATAACACCAAAAACACAAGCAACCAAAGAAAAAATAGATAAATTGAATTTCATCAAAAGTAATAAATTTTGTACACTACCAATAAAGTGAAAAGACAGCTCATAGAGATGGAGAAAATATCTGTAAATCATATATCTAACAAGTATTTATTATCCAGAATTTATAAAGAACTCTTGTAATTCAACAAAAATGTCCAAATTCCCAATAAGCATATGAAATAATACTCAGCATCATTAGTCATTAGGGGAAATCAAAATCACAGTGAGATACCACTTCACATTCACCAGAGTAACTATAATCAAAGAAATGGAAAATAACAAGTGTTGGGAAGATGCATAGAAATTAGGACTCTCACACATTGCTGATGAAAATGTGAAATGGTGCAGCCATTTTGGAAGAACTTGGCATCTCTTCAAAACTTAAATCACAGAGTTACCATATGACCCAACAATTTGACTCTTAGATACATACCCAAGAAAATAAAGAACACGTATTCACACAAAAACTTGTATACCAATGTTGATAGCAGAATTATTCATTATAGCCCCAAAGAGGAAATGACCCCAATATATACCAACTGATGAATGTATAAACAAAATGTACTAATTCCATCCATGAAATATTATTCAGCGATAAAAAGAAATGAATTACTAATACATGCCACGACCATGCAATGAAATATTATTCAGCAATAAAAAGAAGTGAATTACTAATACATGCCACAATATGAATGAACCTTGAAAACATGCTTAATGAAAGAAGCCAGACACAAAATGATTCTCTTCATGAAAAATGTCCAGAATGGGCACAGCCATTGTGACAAAAAGTTGATTAGTGGTTGCCAGGGGCTGAGAGGAGGAGGAAATAGGGAGTAACTGCTAATGCATATTAGATTTCTTTGTGGGGTGATGAAAATTTAGTGGAATTAGATAGTGATGATGACTGTATAACCTGTGAATATACAAGAGTTCCCCCTTATCCGTGATTTTGGTCTCCACAGTTTCAGTTATTCTCAGTCAATTGCAATCTAAAAATATTAAATGGAAAATTCCAGAAATAAAAAATTCATATGTTTTAAATTATACACTGAATATCCAGAAGTAGTTCAAGAAAAAGCTGAGTTTTCCATTTAAGTTTTTTTTAAGTTTATTTTATTTAGAAGTGGAGTTCAAACCACAGGAAAAAAAAAAAAAAGCTTAATATTCCATAAAAGAATCATTGGCATAGTAAAAGTGTACATTTGAGAAATGACAGAAAATCAAGAATTATTAATAAGAAAGTTAGAATAGAATAATATTATGGAGAATGTATATACATGTACAGTTGTAAAGTTTATAACCTATTTTCATATGTTAATTCAGTCTATTCTCACAACATTCCTGGTAGTGGGGCAAAATCTGTGTTTTATGTATGAGAAAACTAACATTTGAGGAGGCTATATAATTCGCCAAGCCTGCATGGCGGGTGTCTTGTTGAGATGGGACTTGAATATGTATCTTCTGATTCTTGGTAGTGATTGTTCTGTGCTTTAGAAAGAAAGGTAAAACTTCTGCTTTAACATTAGCTGATTTCAGAGAAATCAGAAGATAAAGAAAGGCAATATTTCTAACAGTTCGCTTTAAGATAAATTGCTGTCTTTACATCTTAATATGGATACCGCAGGCATTTGGTCAATGAAAATACGTTGGTCCACACATCTGGCTATTCTAGTCACCTGGTTGCATTAATTTCGATCAGGTGAATACCTATCCCAGAGAGGAGAGGGACCTGCTTTTAGAGCTTCACTGGATTGTCCTAAATCACCCATGGGGTATCATTCTTATTACTTCTTACCTAGTGCTTTCTCTTCTTGTGGATTATTCTATGGTTATACTCCACTGTCAGGAAATAGGTAGAAAATGGGAACCGAAAGGAATGGGTGAGCATTGATGGTAAGATGGAGTGGGTGTTGGGGAGACAATAAGATAGCAGGCTTGGGGTACATCTCAACTGCATGAGAAGATGAAGAAATCATTCTCCCTTCCTAAAACCGAACATCTCTAAAACATTGAGTTTGAGGTCAAAGAATTGGTGGATTGACAATGGAGAGATGGTCATGGGAAAATAGAGGTAAGACAGCTTTACTCATTAGTTTACTTGTCCCCCAAATTAGCACTCACACAAGCTGGATGAAGGGGCCTCTTTTCATAGTTACATTGGCTTTCCTCTAGGTTAGTGGGTTTAACAACATAAAAGAAAATAGAAGAGAGAATTCTGAGGTTGGTAAAAGTTTTTTCATGTAGCTCAGGTCACCAAAGGATGGGCTTTAGATAAGAAACGGAAAGGACAAAGAAACAAATCTTATTGAAAACAAAAAGCAATTTGAATAGTTATCCCGGGGAGAGATACCCATTTCTAGGGAATATTAAACTCTCTGATGTGCCATGTGTAGTTTGAAAAAAAAGTAATATACCAAACTCTTTCATAACATAAACTATAGAAAGCAAAGTTTTACCAACTCTTTCTAGCTGAAGGAAATCTTAAGAAAACCATGAGAAATCATCTGGGCAAGAGTTGTTAGTTACAGATGTTTCAGACACCCTAAAGAAAAAGGAACCAGCAATTCCTAGAAGGAAACAGTTGTGTAGGAAGCAGGGATTATCCTAACTCAAAAGCTAAGGAAAACTGATAGCTCCAGTGACTTCTGTTTGATAAGGAGATTGCCACTGTTGACAGGGATGACGGGCAGGGTGGAAAAATGGGGGGTGGGGGGGGTGGGGAGGGAGATAAAGCTTTGCAGAAAGACTTCAGAGGAAATTTGACACCTTCAAAACCACAGGTGTGAAGGTAAGTGAAACTGGTAAGTAAAAGTTAGTGTTGTTTTTCAGGGTCTGACACTCTTCATACTCTTAGTTAAAATTTAGGGGTTTGAGTGGACCATG
>NW_006494612.1:2408155-2421113 GCF_000325575.1 Pteropus alecto | reverse complement strand
CTCAGCCTGTTGGAGATTCCAGGCTGCGATTGCCTTTCTAACCCAGCTCTCAGCAGTCATTTATTGAGTGCCTGAGCTTGGCATGTGTGTAGATATAAAAATAGTTTAATACATGGTCCTTGCCTTTAAGGATGATTAGTAATCAATGAAAAAATGGGACATAAAGAATTCAGCCTGAAGATGGATTTTTCTTAAATAGGACTAACAGTAAAAAGTAAAACATAAATGCCAATAAAGATTAAGTTTTGTAGGAATTCAGGGATGGAAGGTACAGTAGTTGGAGAAGCTTTTTTTGGGAGAGGTGGAAGTTGAATTCCATCTTCAAGGCTGAGCAGAATTCAAACAGCTGGGTAGGATGAGTGAGGATAAGAGAATAAGAAGAAATAAGGAAAGGAATGGGAAGAAAACTTCCCAAGGGTCAAAGAAGCTACTGGATGAAGCAAAGGGACAAACTTAATAACCTTAAGATGCACCATCTGAGAAACCAAACAGTGCCATTTGTCACAATTATTTTTGTTTAACTCTTAGAGCTAAGCATTTGGGTTTGCTGAGGATATAAATAGTTTAGTGTTTTAAATGGTGGAGGGATTGACCTGAAGTGGTTAATAGAATGGGCTCTGACGGCACTGGACCTAGGGCTGAACCCTGGTTCTGCCATTCCTTAGCAGCGTGGCCACCAAGAAGTTCACCACTTCATGCCTCGGGCTCATCATTTTTAATTGGGGATAATATTGGAGTCAGATTTATTTGTCGTGAGGTTTGAAAGAGATAAAATATTTAATATGTTATCATAGTACTTGGCCCAACAAATTTCAACTATTTTTATATTAATTAATCATAAATAATATTAACTACAATGATGATAAAATCCTAGAACCAAGTAACATCAAGAAATTCTTAAGGTGTACACGAGCACAGAGGAGGTCATCTGTAAAGACTGGATCTTCAGAACCACTAGTTTTCTGATCTCCAAGAAAAACGAAGAAAACAATAGCTTTTTTCCCCTCTGATCCTCTCCCCAAGTCCAGAGTCCTTGGTCAGTCACGAGGATCGCACCTCAGGCTTCCGCTTGGGTGCATGTCGCTCCCCCTAGTGCTGAGGGGGAAGGCGCTGTTCTCACAGGGATTATGGCTCTAACTCAGGCACAGATGAGGAAGAATGCTTTTCTGCATTTCTATTATGCTGTGGGTAGGCTCAAAATCCAGCGCTCTCTAATTATAATTCAGATTAAGCTGTTTATTTCTTGCTCCTCATTTTAGCAGGGTAAGCAAGTCGAGGCAGGCCACTTTCTAGTAGATTGTGAGAAGATAGATCACAGCCTTAGCTTGACTCGTGGGTCTGATGTGGAGAGAAAAGAGTCAAAAGGAAATATTCTTGTGGCTTTCTATATGACTGAAAGGCAGCTAGGCTGTTGTTTGCTAGAGCAGCCGCTTAAGAGTGACATTCTGGCCACTGAATGTTAATAGGCCCAAGTGGAAGTGTGGTGACCAAAGTTGAGTCATAGCTTGAGAGGAAACCAGCCTTACCCATGTTTTTTTGTTCTTTAGTGGAGACCTTAGTAAGCTCTTCGAAGACAGTGGCTTTCTACAGAGGAGAGCGATAGTAGCCGTTGGCCACAGCAAATGGTTCTTCTCACTCTTGTGTCGGAACAAGAACCAATTATGAGAAGCCTGGGTTTGGCTCACTTTTGGTGTGGTTAACGTTGGTGGGAAGGGTAATTACAGGTCTCTTCATTTACTAATGCCTTTGGTCTAAGACAGGCCCTCAAGACCTTCTATTGTTGTGAATGTGTTGGTCTGGCTAGCTTTGTCCAGGTTGCTGGCAGAATTCAAACCACCCCCCGTACCCCCGAAACAGATGCTTACAAAGCCCCTCTCAGTCTGGCTTGGGGCAATGTGAGGGATCCTCTGGTGGCTCTTTGAATGTGAAGCCTGGGTGACCTTGAGCTATTCCTGAAGAGTGACCTAAGACACGGGGTGTTTGATTTCTCCAGGATGCTTTACCAGACAATAGAAATACAGAGGACCCGCATTTTTGTCCCAGATTTATTACTGGAGATGACTGGTAATCTGAACTCTTCAAACTTTAGAGAGAGTCCAGTGTCCGTCCAAGAGTAAATATGTAATGTAGACCAATTTTACTTTGGAGGAAATCGAGTTTTATGGGAACTGAAATAAACAATCTCTGATACTCCTCCATTTCAAATTAAGTAAATATGCTCGTTTTGCCATGTAGCATGGACCCTGCCTCATTTTTGTCCCTCTAACACTGGTTGATGTTATTTATCTACTTTACAGATATTCCTAGGTCAAAATTTTCCATACCCAGGTATCTTTCTTATGCAAATAAATTTTGTCCACTCTTCTGTTTCAATATTTTTACTGAATGAAGCATTGTTTACAATACCTGTTGTCACTTTCCTCTTAGGCACTTCGTTCAAACTCAGATTCAGGGTATAGATTGAGACCTAAGTAATTCTTCCTCAGTTCCTTTGCGGAGTTCCCTGCTAGCACTCATGCAGGCCAGAAATTAATACCTGTCCTTCACAAAGTGGCCTCCTTCCAGTGGTAGTGCCAGGAAGCACACAGGTAGTTTATTATTTCTAGGAGTACTTGTACATCTCTCCTCTTGCCAGGCAGCGAACTGATTTCTCAAGGAGAAACACTAGAAAACAAAACCACTCTGTACTGCCTTCACTGTCCTGTCCCGTGAGCGGCTGTCCCATAAGCTGCTGGGTGCTCTCTTTAAACCAAGTGACAGCAGATCGATCATTCTTTACATGAGTCAGATGTTCCGTACAGCAGCTAAAGTTCACATCACCAGCCAAATCCACCTGGTGTTCTGCTTTCCTATTAGAAGACACCTGCAAACCTCTATACACTGACGAAGAAAAATCTATGTGAGTAATGGATTGCATTTCACAGTTAAAAAAAATAAAACTGAAAAAATATGACAAACATGTGGGCTGTCTCATTCTGTTATCTGATCAACTCAGAATTGACAAGGAGCCTAATAGAGAAACCTAGAGATTTTGAAAGGGGCAACTATGAGCATTGCAGGTCCTATCTCCCACTCAGGAAGGATGGCAGAAAGTACCTCCCTGACCAGGTATTGCACAGCTTAGGGCATGATGAGTGCCATTTTTCTGCTGCCTCTGCTCATAAATAAGACCTCCACAGTAAATCATTTCCCAAGTGGCTTTTGTGTTCCTCCTGAAGTAAAAATAGACTTTAAAAAAAAAAAAAATCTCACAGCGGTAAACAACTCCTGAAGTAAAAGTCATCTAGGTAATCTCTATAAAAGATCTCCTCTAGTTAATTTCACTTTGGTTCCAATGTAACAATGCATCAAAATTAAGGAGAATCTCAAGTTTCACCAATAAATGTTCTTTGCTAGAGGAGCTGATGTAGGGGAGGGAGGAGGTGAATGGAGAAGTACGAAGTCAAGTATAAGATCAATCATAAGAATTCCACTTAGAATTTTTCATCTTCTCTCACTCTTGCCAATATATTTGAATGAATAAAGCTCTTGTCTCTCATCTTTAAGCTATTGTCTCTCAGCATCACCGCCATTCTTCTATACTCTGCTTTGGAAGTCTTGGTCTCTGCAAAATACATTTACTTCTCTGTTGCTACTAGTTTCCTGTTAGGCTCTGCCTATAGGAGATGCTAGAGGGAGACTGCAAGCCTGGAGGAGGAGAAAGTTTATTTTCCTTCCTTGCGGGGGAATATCTTGTTGCTATGTGTTCCCTGTGCCTAAAAGACCAGGGTTTATTACGAGTTCTTACCCTGGGCCTAAGAAAGATGTGAGAGGTCTACTTGCTAGTTGAGTTAGCCTTTGCAAGGGATGGAATGAGGAAAGTCTTTTCATTTTTAATTGATAAGAAGATGTACAAAGGCTCCGTTTTCTCATTCTAAGTCTCTATGAAAAACTAAAATGCCAGAGGGATTCTTTTCACTTCAGGCATCAGTGTTGTAGCAATAGGGATCTGAAAGATTTATAGCATTTGACAAGGGGAAAAGAGGTTGATGGGTTTAAGTGACATAATTGAAGTTCTCAACATTAGAAACTCCTTTTATAAACTGGGATACCTAAAGGCTTGGCATCTATCCATACCCGTTGGCCATCTGCATCTCTACTCACTATGTGTATATACTGGAGGATTTAATGAATCATAGACATATGATCACTGCATGGAAAAAAACTGTGTTGTGCCCAGCACACTCTTTTCCATAAAGAAAGCATCATTGGGAAATGCAAACATGTAGAAACAGGCCACAAAAATGCAGCAAATTAGTCCTTATTATCCACTCATTCATGTAGGAAAGTTATAAAAGGTAATAAAGTCCTATGTTCTTAAAATTAGCACTTTAGTCTCACTGTTTTTAGAGTAAAGTATATAGTGCTGGATAACCACTGTGCATCTAAGCATTTAGTTTAGGTTTTAACTACCTTTCAATTCAAGAGGCATTTCAAATCATGCTGTCACCTGTTCCCAAGTTTTCCACTGCAGGTTACCATCTCAAACTACCTCATTAAAATAAATGAAAACAAATAGGATTATCCAAGTGAAATGTCACTAATGCTATTATGAAGTAAGAATGTTTGGCACCATTCAATAAAGCTACAATTCTAAGCTGTAAATGTAATCCATGGAAATTCAGGTGACATCTCAACTCATTAGTTCTTCTGTTTCATATTTGTGCTTGCACTTGGAATAAATGATAATGTGCTTTTGTACACTCATGGCATCATAAGGGTCATTGTCTTCTCTAATGAACAATGATGCGATTCTATGATTCCATTATCCTTGTTTGTCAAGTATCCTGTTTGTTGCAATTTCTGAGCAGAGTGGATAACTCTGTAATTTAAATATAGGTATGCCCAACTCAAAAGCCAAAACTGTATACCTTTCAAACCAGTTTATTTCAAGTTATCTAATTTCCCAATGATATATATAGCAGGGAGGGATTGTGCTAAAAACTTAGATGAACTGTGTATACACTTTTCTAGAGTTTTGAATCACAGGCACTTATTTGAAGTTTAGTATACCTCTTATTAAACCTAGCCTACCTTATTGAGAGAGGAGAGAGAGAGAGAGAGAGGAAACACAAGTAAAGATGAACAGTCAGAAGCAGAGATAATAAACTACCAGCAAAAAAAGCACAGGAACAAAACCAAAAGAAGCGCAGCCTGACTCAGCAGCTCCCCAAATACAACATAGGTGAGTTGATACAGAATATGAAATGATCTTTAGACTGCAACTTAAAAACTTGATATATAATCCAGCATGCTGCAACCACTCTGTGTTACGGCATGGGGCACAACTCTATCCCCCCCAACTTCCCATCCGGCCATTCTTCAGCCAGATGTACAGGAAACTGAGAATCAAAGCAACCAATGTGGCCACATGTAAACAGCACATCTGACACAGGCGGGCGGGGGTGGAGGGAAGGCTTTTTAAGCACAGGACTCACCACCAGGGTGACAGAGACTCTAAGGAGGGAACAGGAAAAAAAAATCATAATTTCTAAGAATTTGGAACATATGCTGAAGCCATGGTAGAGAAAATTTTGTTGGCAATGTAAAAACCCCCATTTAGGTCCAATAGTCATCTGGGAAATAAAGCTAAATTTTGTCTTTCTTTAAGTAGTTTCTTCCTTTTAAATGACGATGTAATGGTGTTTCTGCCTTCCCAGTGCTGGGAGATTTATCACCTTTCTGTCCGTCGATGTTCTTGTGTCTTAAACAAAGTCGCCATCATTATCATTTGGAATGTTGAGTAGAATGAAGCCAATAATGAAATGAGGAAACTCAAGTGGAAATGAGAAAGCATAGGCTCCCTTAGTAGGCTCTTACTGGCTACGTGATATTAGGCAAACTACCTACCACCTTTGAGGCTTAATAGTTCCATCATAAAAATAAGTATAAAACACTTGTCTCATAGAGTTTCTGGGATGATTAGCATGAGGTAAACTTTATAATGCTTCAAACACAGTACCTGGCATGTTCTAGGGGCTCAGGGAATGTTAATTTCCCACCAGCTCCCTTCCCTTCTTTGTTATGTTTCCAAGCATCTTAGTAGCTTTGAAATTTCTTGGCTAAAAATGATAGGACCACGTAACATATGTAGAGATTTCAGTTTATAACTATCTTGTTGGCCAGGTTAGTTCAAGTCATGGTGGAATGAATTGGTTCTGGAAAATGTTGGCTTTCCTGTCATTTTAGGAAGGCTACAAAGAGATCAAGAATTCCTCTTTCTACCTGAGAAATGCACTTTAGTTCCTGCTTTCTGTAGATCAGAACCCAAAACTGAAAGAACTTAAAAGATGGTGACACATGGAGGGAAGGAAAGGAATGATGTGATTCTGGAACAAATACGTCTGCACTCTTGAGCCAGAACAGAATGTACGCATTCACCCTAAGCCAGGTCTCTATCTACATGGGCAACTTTGGAAATTATAGTATTTCCAAGGACTTTAGAATTCATATGAAGTCCCTGGCATTACATGGCCATGGGTGAGGTGACTGTATGTCCTGAATTTCTCAGGATGGTCCAAAATTATGTGTGTTCTCTCAGCATAATTCTTAATAATGCCCCTTTTGTTCTCCACAGTGTCACCAATTGAATGACATATTATATGTTTTTTATTGCCATAGGGTACTTGAAATGATCTAAGCCTCCAAGCCTAAGTCACTAAACAAAAGAATCTATATTGCCCCCCAGTGTTCTGCTATTATCAGTGCTTCTGATATTGCTTCTAATAAACACACATTTTCAAGAAGCTCATTTTTGAATAACACCTGAGTGCACAGTAAGAAATTATTGAGGACAGCTACATTAATGAACGGTTTTAGATTTTTGATAATCCACTTGAGGCCATAATTTATAAAACTGGCTCATTCATTTTCTCTCTTTTTCTCCAACTATATACTTTTTTCCATATACTTCTAAACTCTCCATTCGACTGATTTATCTTTTTGTCCCTGAGCACTTACACACAGTTAATTACCATAGCCTTATAATATGTCTTGATGTCTGATAGGATATATTTTCCTTCACCCAGCTTTATTCTTATTTGTTAAAAATTGCTTGGCCATACTTGCAATAATCTGTGCTTTGCTGGAATGTCAAATGGTTGTCTCTTATTTACACTTGGCAAAGTAGGAATATCAAAAGCCCTATAAAATTTCCTTCTACCAGTCTAACCTGTTCCATCGTAGGATCTCAGGTTTAACTGCACACCTGGATTTGATTTTTCATGTGTTTATGCACGTTATGGGTGGGTGGCGAGAGGTGCTTGTCTTTGGTGACAAGAGTTATGAAATAAAATTTCCTTCTAATTTAGAGCGGACTATTAACGTGATGGTACAATCAAGACATTCATGGAAATCGATGACAAAAACATTCCAAGAACTACAGAAGGGCCCTGCCCTCATCTTTTCATCCCACATCCATTAAAATGAAAAATCCTTTTGGCGCAGCTAGGGAGAATCAAGGTAGAATGATTAGTTGGATTGTACCATGCTATAAAGGGTCTTTCTCCCTTTAAATTAGTACAAACTGAGCTATCAAATGCCTGTAAATATATTATGGCCATGATGTTTAGCCAAAAGCCTTCACATTAATAGGGAAGAGTGTTTATGTTTAACAAGTCCACGCTGGTTGTTTTTCAACATCTTTGAAATGATTCCCAAATTGGGAGAACCTTAAAAATTCCTAAAGTATCAGAGATAAGCCAAGAGTGAGACTGTTAGGATGCTGAATTTGCGCCGTAAATTAGATCTTCTCTTAAGCTCCTAGGAGTTTTTGTGCCAAGCTTCCCAAGTTGAATTTATTGGGTAGGATGGTACTGTTTAAGAAGCGATGTACCTATCTGTGGGTTTCCCTATGAAATCTGCAGTTCTCAATATAAATTAATGGGCTTGGATGGACTACAGATGTGGACTAAGAGTCTGCAGATGCAGGTCGAATGTGTGTATGATCTTAATCAAAACACATATGTAAATATGCCATTCCTTTATCACCATGGGGACAATGCTAAGATATAGATTTTTGTAGGATAGAGATAGGTGTTCCTATCAGGGTTGTTCACTCAAAAAACAGTATATTTGTTATCCAACTTGAGCTGTTCTGAATCTCCATATTTTCAACAAAACAGGAATCTTACCACTCCACTCACTGGCCATGAACCTCAACCTCCTACAAAGAAAATTCTGAAAAATGGAGTGAGTTGAGAACCTTCGCCTGTAGTCCTTGACCTCTTCTCCAGAAGAGAGAATAAGATACTGTTATTGCAGCCTAGCATGTCTATCCAGCAAGTCAGTTAATACAAAAAGTCCCCATTTTTATGTCATTTTCCTCACCACATTCCCATGTTTCTTATCCAAGGGCTCTCCAGAGGCCTCCGCACACAAGCAGAACCTTCAGTAGTTTCTCCTCCAACATGTTCTGTGCTTAGTGGTCTTTCTTTTCCTGTGTCCTATTTACGGAATACATTTAAAAATTCAATCCCCAAATATTGACCACTTACTATATGCCAGTCTTCACTCTAGATGCTTGGGACACATCATTGAACAATGCAAAAATCCTTGCCCTTGTGGGCTAACTTTCTAGCTGTTTCCCAGGCATCCCTGCCCCTCCACCAGGAACAGGTCGAGGAAGGCTGGGCTCCCAGCTAGCATTCTCCTAACAAAGGTCGTCTTGCACCCAAAATCTTAGCTGAGGAACAGTTGGAATTCAGACATATTAATATATGAACTAAAATTATATTTTCTTTTATATTCTGTTTCATTTTAAAGAAAATAACATGAGTCTGTTTTCAGCTTTTATTTATTATTTAATTATCTTATTTATCTATGCTAGTTCCCTTTGGTACTTTGGACATTAGTCATCATTGCAAAAAAAAATGTCTTTTGTACTTTACATCAATAGTTGCTGATAGCTGCTACAAAACTTTTAATTAAAAACTTTTAATTAAAAACTTTTTAGTTTTTAATCCCTCTGCAAGAATTATAGCAGGACAGAAACTGCCAGATTACATCACAGTCTCAATTGATATAAAAGAAAATTATATTTAATCCTCTCACACTCTTAATTTTCACCTTAATGCTATGATGCATTTTGGGACAGGGACATTGTTTGACTAAAAATATTCTTATTTCACTCTTCCTTTCAAAGAACAGTATAATTAGGTACATAATTCTAGGTTGACAGTTATTTTCCTTAGCATTTCTTTTCTTTCTCAATCAACATTTTATATTTCATTTCTTAATACAGACCCATTTTCCAGTCATTCAGATTTCCCATTTCTTCAGAAATGGCTTTTTAAAGTTGGTTTATTTGAATTAGTTTCTAAACAAGATCCACACATTGCATTTGATTATTTACTCTCTTAAGTTCCTTTCAAACTCAAACATCATTCTCCCTTTTTTTATTGCAATATAATTGACGTATTAACATTATATTAGTTTCATGTAAACAACATAATGATTTGATGTTTGTATACATTGCAAAATGATCACCACACTCTGTCACCAAACAAAGTTACATTTTCTTTCTTGTGATGAGAACCTTAATATTCTCCTTTTTTAAATGCTATTTTTTTCCATTGAAAAACTCAGATGCTTTATCACGTAGACTACCCTGATATTCTGGATTTGGTGGGTTTCTTCCTAGTAATATCTTTTAACTTGTTTCTCTAGCCCCTGTATTTTCTGTAAACTTATTATTAGATCTTAAGTCTTGGTTGATTCAGACTTAGGCTTTTTTTGAGGTCGAAGGAGTGGCAAGAATGTTGCATAAGTAGATGCTGTGTGTGTCCTATTGCTTTACATCAAGAAGCACAAAATGTCTAATTATCACACTTTTAAAGGTGTTAAAACTGGCCATGCCAGTGGGTTGAAGTAATGTCAGCCCAGTCCATATATTATAAAATTCTGGTAAATTGGAGGGGTTATTTCTTAAAGTATTTTTTTGAATATGTAAGTATTGTATATTTCTTTCAAAAATACAAATATGCACTAATATTTGTATCCTCACTCCTACCTCCTAAATTACACAGAAACACATATACGGGCCCACACACATGCTTTGTGTACAGTTGTGTGTTCAGCTGTTTTCAGTTAACAGGAACCGATAACAGTGTTTAGATGCATTTGTGCTATGCAACAAATAAAAAACAGCCATGGCATTGGTCTTATGATCATCAGGTTTCTCTGGTTTCCTGATAGAATGTCAACCTGCCTACCTACACTTCAGACCGCTAAAGTAACATAAAATACACACACTCTTGACCTTCACTGTCATTGCTAGAGTTTGCTGGAGAGGTTTTAGATGACTTAGATTGAGGAGCACTCTGTATAATTCTGCTACTCCAGAGGTTTTAAGATCTATCCTTGAATTAAGTTTTTGGGTTTAGAGCCAAGATAAGCAAAAAGGCATTTCTTTAAAAACTGGTGGACTTTCTCCTTTATAGTAAGTTAAGTGAGTTAGCCTAGTTGCTATAACAAAGATATCCCAAAATACAGTGGCTTAAATAGGAGGGAATTTTATTATTATTTCATGTAATACTTTATAGATATGTGGTCCCCAGCTGGTAGAAGGCTCTGCCATCATCAAACACAGCTTCTATCTTTGGCTTCAAAGTTATTGCTCCAAAGGACAAAGGATAAAGGAACCCAGGAATAGCTTATTTGTGCTCACCTCCCACTGGCCAGAAATTAATCTCATGGCCATGCCTGACTGTGAAGGAGGATGAGAAGAGTTTAACTATTAAAAGATATAGATATCAGTAGACAAATAGAATTTGTCTGCTGGAATTTGCCCCTCTGGCCACCCAAATATCCATGTGTATTCTTCTACCCACGCATAGAACGTTCTCCATTAGGATGAATTTTAAAGTCCAGAATTTCTGCATAATGTATAATCTTCTCCATCAAGTTCAGATCTAAATCCTGTGATCTGGTGATCTAGAAACTGAGACAAATTATCTTCAGCCCCACCTTCTACCCAAAATACCACAATAAACAAAGTTTTATGACCAATTTATTGTGGATAACCACAATAACATCTCCTATTCAGAAAAATGAAAAATTATGAACATACAGCAGCCACCAGCCCATAGCAACTGTCAAATGCCACTGACAAGAATTTCAGACTCTGCCCTCTCTGAACAGGGACCCCTTGATTAGACTGGGATGCTGGGTTCAATTCCCCTGTGTATTGTCCTCTTTGGCCTTTTGGGAGTTTTCTTGTCTTTTATCCTTTACGGCTACATATGAAATGAGCATAGCTAGTTGCTTGCTGATGAAAGTTTAGGAGGCTAGGAATTATTTTAAGGTTTAGATAGCTAAAGGCTTTTGCAGGCTAGACTTGTGGTTTCTTTGGCAATATGATTCCCTTAAAACCTAATAGACTTATGGTCTACTTGCTTCCTGTTATTTCCAGATACCAGTAACCGCTGCCAAAGATCTCATCTATCCATAACCCTTAAGCCAGAAGATTCTGTTCTTTCATTTTCTGGTCTCCAGGCTGAATATATCCCTTTCATATTGCTGGAGAATCCCTAGAGGCCATCTGAAACAATAGGTTTGAGTGAGAAGGCAACCAAAATTAATCTTTACCTTAGGAACAGACCCATTATCTAATAGGGAACACTCAGTATTAGGCTCCGAGAAAGGTTTGCTGTTACATTCTCATTTCTCGGTGTACCTAATGGTGCAAAAGCAATTATGTTTTTCAAACCTATGAATGAACACATTTTGATTCGATTTAGATCACAGGTTGCAAGCAAGATAGAACCTCCTGAAGCAGAGATCTTCTTGCAAGCTGACTGGCTATCATCTCAGTCAACCTCTCTTGAAAGGCTTTGTTAAGATTGCCAGTTACCAGGCATTTGTCATTGGTGATAGTTTTACTAAATGGTTACCATGACTTGACATCTTTGCTCTCAATGCCTGTTGCCTGACCGTTAAGGCATTGTTACCTATTTTAGAGTTTTCATTTTTAATACATATTCTACTTCTAGATATCGGTTTCTATGTTGATAGAGTACAATCTAAGCTGATGAAACGAAAAGATTCAAAACTACAGCCTTTTCAGCAAAGTAATAGCCCAAATGTCAGCAGTCCTGGGCTGGTAGAGATTCTGCCATTCTGAACACATAGCCTTTCTGGGTTCCAAATAGCTGCCCCAGCTCCTGCTATCACATCTGCATTCCATCACATGTCCATTGCACTAAAGGGCATGACTTGTGAGTTGCATCTATAAATTCTACTTATATCCTATTGTCTAGAAGTTAATCACATAGCTGGGTTAGCTGTACGGAAAATGTGAAACATTATTTTTAGAAAAGAATAGACAATGATGAGCAGCTACAATTCTCACTACAGAATTAAATTATCTTGTTTATTTTTTCTTCAGGCAATCAGGAAGCTCAAAGTCAAATTTGTTGCATTTATGTATATACTTAAACATTTGCTACTATGTTTGAAACATTTTCAATATATTTTTCTTTTCTACAGTCTTGATTTCCTATTTTAATTTTATTAAACTCTTTATACACACATACATTATTGTAAGCTGACTAGTCTTTTTCAGAAAGGGCTGTGGTATAAACAAACAGTAAATGTGAATATGAATAATTATAATTATTGGCCAATAAGGAACATTCAGCTTCAGTTTCCCATCTATGATGGAAAATGTTAGTCATCTGAAATATATCAAGACTGAACTCTATTTAATTTGCAGTGTGATGACCTGCCTTACATATTACCTTATATTCCATGGCTAAAGATTTATGCCATAGTAAACTGTAAGTACTCTTGGGAAGAGCAATCATTTAAAATAGTATCAGTCATCATGCTGTGGTGAGAACTGGATGAACAGATGGGTTTCATTGTAATAGCTGCTAAGAAGGGATGGATCGGAGGAAATGTGACACAAGATCAGTGAACA
>NW_006494612.1:2394349-2408110 GCF_000325575.1 Pteropus alecto | reverse complement strand
ATAGGAGGCAGCACAATATCTAGATGGCTTTTTGAGACACACTAGGGCAGTGGAGGTGGGAGGAGGTGGAGGAGGAGCTTGATAATTATTGACTTTTATTGCGTACCTACCTATGCCAAGCAACTTTTAAGGGCTTTTTGTGCATGTATTACTTCATTTAAAACAAACGTGCCCTAGAAGTCAAACAGGAGAAGACAGACTTAGTATGCCAGGAGACTGAATACAACTGCTGACATTGCCTTGCCCTAGTTTACCGAGAGTTTTCACAGAGCTGGTTTCGTTTGACCCCCCAGGAGCCTTGTTGTGTAGGTTGGATAAAGATGAAGAAGCAAAGCCCTGCTAATATGTGAGTGGCAGAGCTGGGACCCCGACCTGCTTCTTTTCTCCAGACTCAGTAACCACAGCATGTCTCCTAATTCTGCATCATTTCACAAAAAGTTGGCCTCACATCTAAAAACAAAGTTTGAGGATGTTTTTAAGTAGAGACATGGGAAAATTTTTAAATTAATAATGGAATAAAAGGTTTCGGCATGAAAACATCGTGAATACTTCACTCCAAAAGCTAAGGAAGATACTACTCAAGGTGGCTGAGGTGCTAGATCTCCTGTTTGGGCTAGTCCCTCCTGCTTGTTCCTTCCATCTTGGGGACATTTTATTTACTCTTTCCTTCTTAGGGGATTTCTTACCTTCAGCTTCTCAATATTTCTAAATCTTGCCCATTGTACATGAAGGGAAGCTTTTACCTCCTCGCTCTCCTTTCTGTTATCTTCGAACTTTTCATCAATAATCACAGTTCACTCCTCGCATCTATTTATGCAGTCCTCTGAAAACCAGTCTTTGATTCTGACACTTTTTCTAGGTAGAGTCATTGATTATATCCTGATACCAAATGTAGTGGACTCTTGTGCTTCTTCCTTCCTGATCTCTCCACGGTCTTTGACATGACTGTCCACTCCTCTTTTGCCTACCCTTTCACCACCCTCTCTTGGTTCATCTTCTACCTCTCTGAACACTCTTCCTTGGAATTCTACTTGGACCAACTTTCTCTGCCCGTCTCTCAAATGATCCCTGAGCGTTTTCCTGTTTCATTCTCACTCTCTTCTCACTCTACCTGGATACCCGTCTCCATTTCCATTTCTATCTCTATCTCATTTTATGTCTATATCTCAGTTCCCCCAGCTCCTGAAGAAATATCTCATCTACTATTGAACAATGAACCACAAATGTCCATAAGCTATTGAAGTTCATTACTTCTGAAATTGAACTCCTTACCTTTCCCCCTACTTAATCCTGGACTTCTTCCCACATTAAATATGCTAACTGGTGACAACACCGTCCACCTAATCTCCCAAGGGAGAAAACTGAGATCATGCAGGTACCTCCCTTTATTCATCCCACACCCACTCAATTTTCAAGTCTCACTGACCTTGCCCTTCTAGCCATCCCTTGGATCCACCCTCTCCTCACCATCCTCCCCACTCCTGCTTAATTCAAACCATCCTTGGCTCCAGCCTAGAGAGTGGCAATAGGTTCTAAATTGGCTCCACTGCCTCCAGGCTCATTTCTCCACCATCTAAGCGGCTTACCAAATTGGTCTTGCTAAAACACAAATCCAATTCTTCTTAAAACCCTGAATAACTCCCCATAGGCTACAAAATAAAATCTAAGCTTTCCGGCAGGGCATATAAAATCTTCAAGAGCTGCACCCTATTTTTCTACCTCCCAGTCTCATTTCCTGCTATTTTTTCCACCCATTGGCCCTTTCTTCTAATCATCCCTTCCCCCATTCCTTTGTCTGGTATCTTTTTCTTCTCTCCAAACTCTGTCTATAATCCTGTATAATCTCTATCATGTATCCACCACATCTTCCTGTGTGCCCTTAATGGGGGCAATTCCCAGTACACTGGGACTGTAGAGAAAGGAACACTTATATTTACCTAGGGAAATCTGTACAGAATAGTGTAATGCTTGTGCTCAGCCTTGATAGAAGAGGAAAAGCCTGTTACATGAAGCCTTCCTTGATCCTCCAAGGGTTGAAAAGTCCTATCTCTTTCCTCTTATGTTATACTGCTGCCCAAGTGCATTGACATTTGTTTCTCCCGGTGAGCTCTAGTATAGAGACCACATCATAGTCCTGGGAGTTGCCCCAGTGCTGAGTATAGTGCCAGAGCTTGGTAGGCCTCAATAAACTTGTTAAGTAAGACTGAATCAGAGTACCCCAAGGCCACCGAGCTCTTTGGTGGCAAGTGGTTGGCTTAAGAGAAGTGATACCCCATCCTTGGAAGACTGGGTCTGGGATCTTGACCTCATTAACACCCTGTTGCAAACTAACCTGCCAACTGGCTCTTACTCTCTAAATGTTAACACTACACATCAGCATGTGTGAGCTAAGTATGTGCACAACAAGTATCAGTATGGCATATGGGTATGTAGTATATGGAAACTAAACTCGTTTCACTCACCAAATGTACTGCCCTTTTAAACCTCCTGGGTTAGTTTTGAATCAAACCCAGATTTTCTAGTGTTTCAGTTCGTTTTCTTTTGGCAAACACATCTTCCTGTTGTTAAGAATAAAGCCTTTACAAAGATTATTTAAAAGTTTAACTGGTTTCTTGAACATCAGCTAGCTCTTATAATACTGTATTTTAAGGGTGTGAGTGTAAATGAATTAGAAACACATGGATTAATATCCTCCTAAAATCTTCAGGCTGTTTAAAAATTTGGAAGAGATAACAGAGGAAAAATATACTTGAGTTTCCTTCAGATTCCAAATGTAGAACATTTTAAGATATTCTATGAGATCAAAGTATAACTTTCCAAGCCCACAGAAATATCATTTCATTAATGTCTACTTAGTAACTAGATTATCATGAGCGGAGTCTAAAACCTTAGGCTACAAGGTCCTATTTAAGCTGTCACCAAGTGAGGTAGGCCCCGGACTCAGAGCTTCCAAGTCTGATCCAACTGGTTACAAAGAGAAGCTTTCTTTCAAGTCCAGTACGGCAGCCTTGTGAGGTTTGGGGCCCTAAATGTTTCCTTAGGAGTGCTAAATATGGGGAGACACGGCACACTTAAGTGAAAGGAAAGCAATGCAGGGGTTCAACCTGTCTCTTTAATGGAAACTTTTTCATTATGAAACTACTGCCTCATTTGGCACAAGCTGAGTACAGGCTGGGAATAGCAGGGTAATTGCAGGTCATGATGATCTAGTAGGATTAGTTAGTTTGTATAAACATGTTCCAAATCCAACTATGTTTCAGTAAAGCTGCACATAGAGAAATACCAAAGTGAGCTAGACCTGGTTCAGTGTCACAAACTGTTTATTTGTACAAGAGATCCCTAGAAGTCTACTAATCCAGGAGACAGCCATTTCAGGGAATTAATGGAACCCTCTCTGCTGTGGTTATTTAAAGCCAGATTAAACCAGGCCCTTGAGAAAGCAGTGTAGAAAGTAATCCCACATGGAATCTGTTGTGAAGCAAGGACAGCACATCTTTTAAAAGAACTTTCCTATCATGAATGTCCACTGATATCATTTATTCTAGAGGGAGATGAACCATTTGGTGTCCAGGGTGTGCTTATACGTTTAGGTAAGGATGATGTTTATGCAGTATACTCCTGTGTTTAAAGCCCTTCACTTCTTGCCTGTTGAGAAATAGCTGTAGCTTTCCTGGGATTCAAGCAGGCATTCAAGAAGCTCCTTTTGTATTTTGATGCCTGTAATGGAAACCACAAGTGGAAGCTACACCGGGCGTTGTTCACTAAACATTTATTGAGCACTTCCTGTGGGCCAGGGACCGGGTTAGGGACTGGATACATAGATGCTAGGCATAGATAACAGGAAAAACAAATACGATCTTCAAGAAGGTTGCAGTCTGGGTCTGCAGAGGAGCGGGAGGGAAGAGACAGATACAAGGTTAAGGACAGAGTGCTAGGTGGGTACAAACTCTACAAGGAAAGAAGCAACTCATTTTGAAAAGATCAAGAAAGCCTTCCCAGGGGAGGTAATTTTGAGGTAGGTCTTAAAGGAGGGTTGGGGTTTGGCAGTTGATCCAGGTCAATAATACCCAAGGTCAAGAAATCAATAGGAAAAGAAACTTATCCAAATGGGCTCAATGGGATTTACTTTTGACTGGTATTCTTTGTGTCTCCTATTTAAGAAATGTTTGGTTTCTGCTTCTGTATTTCTCTGATACCCTACTTCTCATTTGTCACTTTGAGTTTTCTATCTCCTTTGACAGTCTTGATTCAATTCAACCCAGGATGTGGCGACATCTCCTATTTTTCAGCTCTGTCTGGGCCCTGTGGGAGATATAGGAGGCGGACTACCATGTCCCGCCCTCCTAGGGTATGTTCTCAAGGCTCATGTTGGTGACCTTGGTGTCCCGGTGGCCCTGCTTTGGAAACATTGATGAAGATCATCCTCTAGCCTTTGAAAGCCATGCAAATTGACAGTTAATAGCACAGCCTTGTCTCAGTTAGGAGGTTAGTGAAAACTTCACAAAATATGCTAGGCATGAAAGTTGAAGTTTCCATTGTACACTGTAACCGAAGCTATAGATGATGCAACATAAATCCTTTCTTGTGACAGACACAATCCCCAGGAGCGGGACCACAAGCTGGTTCATTTATCTTCCGTATGTTTTAGGACAAGCGCAATTTTTCCAACATCTGAAATTGTCTATTAGAGGAATATATGCCTAGGGGAGATATACTTGTAGATTTTCCTAGCATTAACATGTCCTGAGCTACAAGGATAAGGATCCCTGAGACATAACTTTAAAAACCTGCAATGTTGCATGAAGTGTCTCCATACCTCTTACTGCCTAATTGCTTTTATTTTATTGGCTCATCAAGAAAGAGAAATGCCAACCTAGTTATTAGTTTGACTCAATGGACTCTGCTGTCTGAGAAAAAAATAGACATGAATGGAACAAACCCCAAATAAATTAATTGGCACTCAGTGCTCTCCTCTAGCTTGAGGAACAAAAATTAAATTTAAGAAAGTCCTTGTACTTTGTACACATGGAAAATCTTATAAAATAGAAAGGAAAAGGTTATGCCATGGCCATTAAGATCAAGAGAGATACATTGGGTCTGTAAGGACCAGGATGGAAGTGATACTGAGGATTTCTGGTCACCTGCTCAGGATACCAAACCCGATTTTTCTCATCTTGGACATGCAATAGGCTTTCACTGAAGTACTTGCCCTTTGAATTGTTCAAAACAATTTCCGGAATCTCAGCATTATTGGGAGAAAACGTACCACGCAATGAACTTCTAGCTAAATGCTATGAATCTCAACTTTTTTCTTCCCAACTTTCAATTCCCAGGAACCAAATTGAGTCAACAAGGAAGAGAGTATTAAACTATTTGAGAAGTCATATGACTAAATTTTAATACTGACTATAAAAACAGGAGCCCTCATCTCTTGGATTCGTTTGTTGGGGGCTTTTTGTTTGTTCGTTTTTTCGTTTGTTGCACTCCAGTCATTTGAGCATTTACCCAATGACTAATACTCTGGTAACATTAGTTTATGCTGAACCCAGGACCTTTCATTTAGGCCAGGTGTGCTCGTGATTTTTCAGGTATTTCTGGGGGGTTAGCTGACACAATCACTTAAAACTCTGTGGCATCTACAACGTCTTTTCTCATTTGTTTTCTCATTTGATCCTTAAAAATGACCTATGAAGTAGAATGAAAAGAATTAATTATTCACATTTCACAGATGAAGAAGTATACCCAGAGAGGCTAATTTAGACATAGTTACAGTGATTTAAACCATAGAAAGTGGCAGAGCTGAGGCTTATAACAGTTTCCCCTCTCCAGATTCAGAACTGTTCCCACTGCGCAGAGATAGTGTGTGGAAAAGAGATCATGGGCTGGGTGTGAACCCCACCCTGCCAAAGGCTGGCTGCCTGAGTTGGTTATTTTAGCAGAGGGAAGATCTTGTGTAGATGTCAGTGCCCCAGTCAAGATGATGACCTGTCACTCTTTCAAATTGATAGTGTTTAAATGTTTATCTTAGTGAAAGTATAGAGAAACTGATTTTCTAATAACAAAAATTCAACATTTCCTTCTTTTAAACAGTATGTCTGTTCCCTTGTCCTATAGCTCCAATTCCTCCAAGTCAAAAGCACTAATGACGCACATCGGCTCATCAAAATCCAAGTGGAGGAGCCTAAGGAGGGATGCAAGGAGGAGGCCAGAGGTAAACTACACCTGTTACTGAAAAAGCCCCTCTCCCAAGTCTCTTCTCTCTTTCTCCCTTCCTCTTTCCAGGCTCAACCTTCCCAGCTTTGATACCCCATTCTCCGGTCTTATACCTCCAGAAACTTTGTCTCAGCTTCTCTCTCTAAACTTGCAACCTCCTCCCACAGAATAATATAAATCTTCAATTATGTCAAACACCATTTCACTGAGAATAAAGATTTTGTTGAGTTCAACAAATCAAAGAACCAGAACTCAGTACCAGACTCTGAGTGAGGCAGCAAGGAAATTGTTAATATATGTATGTAATTTTCCCCTGTTATTTGATTAAATTCAAATGAAGAATTAATACATGTGCAAAGCAGAAGTGGGACCAATATACATTTCACCAGTCTAAGAAACCATGGGATAAAATTATTCTGACTTAACAGACACCATATTTCAGATTAATTTCAAAGTGTTTAAATTTCTTTTTTCAACTCACTTAGAAGATTTAATAATTCTAAAATAACTTCAAAACGTATAAAGCAAAATTAATAGGACTATAGGGAGAAATTTAGGAATACAATATAATACAATATAGTCACCAAGAGATTTCAGTACATCTTCCTTAATTATTTGAAGATCAAGGTCAAAAACTCAGTAAAGATATAGAATATTTGAACAACATAATTAATATATGCATGATCTAATAGATACATATATAGATTCTGCATACAACAATTAGAAAATATACATCCAATGCATCCTTTTTAAACACACATGAAACATTTTTCAAAACAAAACAAAACTTAAAACAAGAAGGAAGAGATAGTGGCATTATAGATAAGCATTGACTGGATTTGCATTTTAAATCTTTTCTTTATTTTGACTATTACTAGGATCTCACCCATTTTTTTCAATGCCAGACCTTGCTGTGAATTGAGAGGGAACTTTCTGTGTCTTTGACGACATAATGAAATTGTATGAGCAATTGATTTCGGCTGTTCATCAAGTTTTTTCCCAGCTTTATTGAGGTATAATTGACAAATACTAAAATTTTAAGTTATCTAAAGTGTATGTTGTGATGATTCAATATAAGTATACACTGTGAAAGAATTCCACCTATCTAGTTAATCAACACACCCATCACTTCACATATTTATCTTTTTTTTTTGATGAGAACTTTTAAATTCTACTGTCTTAGCAAATTTTAATTGTAAAATACAGTGTTTCAACTATCATCATGTTCTATATTAGATTCCCAGAGTTTACTCATCTTATAGCTAAAAGTCTGTACATTTTTACCAATTTCTCCAATCCACCCCACCCCGGCAACTACTTTTCTATTTTGTTTCGATGAGTTCGACTTTTTTTTTTTTTCCAGGTGCACATATAAGTGATACCATGCAGTATTTGTCTTTCTCTGGCCTGGTTTATTTCACCTAACATAATACCCTCAAGGTCCATCCATGTTGTCACAAGTGGCAGGATTTTCTTCTTTCTCGTGGCTGAATAATATCCCATTGTATACATACCTTATCTTCTTTATCCATTCATCCATCGATGGACACTTAGTTTGTTTCCATACCTTGGCTATTATGAATAATGCTGCAAAATATATGGAAACGCAGATATCTCTTTGATATCTTGTTTTCATTTCCTTTGTATATATAGCCAGAAGCAGGACTGCTGGATAATATGGTAGTTCTATTTTTAAGTTTTTTGAGCAACTTCAGTACTCTTTTCCATAGTAGCTGTGCCAGTTTACATTCCCATAAATTCCTTTTAAATGATTTTTTGGCAACTGCTCAATTGGATTGCCCTTCATTGGGCTCTTCTTCTGAATCTTAGCTTCTTCATCTGGAAAATAAGGATAATACTTACAAGCACTGGTTCATGCAGAGTTAAATCAGATACCCTAGTAAAATATACTTAATCAGAATGTCTCTTCATGGGAGAGGTAATTGACAAATCTGAGCCATCTCCCATCTACCACCCACAAAGATTTTCCCACAATGCTTCTCTCATCACTCCATACTCAACTCCATCAAATATTGTAAACTTTCTTGGAAACAGGATCTTGTCTTCTTTATTTTTTACTCTTAAAAAAGACTTTATTTTTCTAGAGCAGTTTTAGGTTTATAGCAAAATTGAACAGAAGGAATAGATATTTTTCATATACTCCCTGCCACTCTCATATACTCCCCCACATATGTATAGCCTACTGCATTATCAACATCCCCTACCACAGTGATATAATTGATGAACGTACATTGATATGTAATAATCACCCGAAGTTCATAGTTTACATTGCAATTCACTCTTGGTGTTGCATAGTCTATGAGTTTGGTCAATTGTATAATATATGTATAATGGAGTGTATAATGACATGTGATATCCAGCATCACGATATAAGACAGAGTATTTTCACTCTAAAAATCCTCTGCATTCTGCCTATTCATACCTCCCCTACTTCTGCAACCTATGGCAACCACTGATCTTTTTTCTGTCTTCATAGTTTTGCCTTTTCTGGAATGTCATATAGTTGGAATTATAGAGAATCTACCCTTTTCAGATTGGCTTCTTTCACTTAGTAATATGGATTTAAGGCTCTTCCATGTGTTTTCATAGCTTGATACCTCATTTCTTTTTCAGTGCTAAATAATTTTCTATTTTTTGGTTACACCACAGTTTATCCATTCACCTAATGAAGGGCATCAACTATTGGCAATTATTAATAGAGCTGCTATAGATGCCTGTGCACAAGTTTTTGTGGACAAGTTTGCGGCTCCTTAGGGTAAATACCAAGGAGCACAATTACTGGATCTTATGGTAAGAGTACATTTAATTTTGTAAGAAACCAGCAAATCATCTTCCAAAGTGGCCTTGAAGTCCCACCAGCAATGGATGTGAGTTCCTGTTGTCCCACATCCTCTCCAACATTTGGTGTTGTCAATGCTCTGCCTTTTCGCCTTTCTAATAGATGTATAGTGGTATCTCATTGTTGTTTTAAGCCCTTGGATTTTTATCCCTTATGCTTAGCATAATGCGGCAAATTCTGAGTATAGAGAAGTCACTCGATAGATGTTTCTCAGTTGACTTTCCAGATCACATACATTCTTCTCTCTTTCTCTCTCTCTCTCTCTCTTTGCTCTCCTCCCCTCGTATATACTTGTGCATACATATAAGCATGTGCATACACATACTTTAGTCTGAATTTTTTTGCATTTATTAGCAACACATTTATATGACAATAAAAGTATTATATTTAGAGATAAGAAGTCTGGATTTCTCAGTATGGTAAGCCATTGACTCTTACACCTGAGAAAAAGTTAAAATGCCTATGTTCATTGAAATCATCATATTTATGGTAAGCAGGACCTTCATTTTCAAGGTTCCATCTGGAAGACAAATGTTCCTCCTCCTTACAGTAATGATTTTATCTGCCTATGAAGGATAAAGGGGTCATTTGAAGTGTCGAAGACCTAAATGCTGGTTCCAAGAAATGTTGTTGCTCATTTTTATTAATTCTTCCCCTCTGGATGAAGTGTAACCTCCACAACTGAGTTTGCTATCTGACTCATGTTTTATTTGACTTCATTCTTAACCCTTTTATGGGGTCCTTTGTAGATTAGCGTGTTTTAAAAATACAAAGAATGTTGGAAAATTCAAGTAAGGCTTTAGAAAATTGACCATTGATTTGGTAAATAATACCTTCCTAGCAAGAGTGTTTAAATTTGGCCCTTTGAATATAAGCATTTTAAGAAGTGTATTAGCTAGTTTTTAGTTCAGTTATAATTGCTATCTTCTATTATTTTTCTCTTACTCAAGTGCTGCAGAGGTATTTCCCTTGAGTCTCAATTATTTCATCCCTTTTGTCCTGAGCCAGTTCTCAGTCACACATTAAGCACTTCTTATGTGCCCTAAACTGTGTTAGACAAGACACCAGCCTCTTAACATTTGTCTAGATATTTTATGGTTGTGAATCACAAAATATGATCCATCCTGCCACCATCATAAATATACCTTCATAACTACCTGGATGGTCAGGTTCACCTTGATAACTTCTCAGTTCCTTGAGGTCCCAGGCCCTAGCCATCAGCCTGTCTGTCTTTTCCTCCCAGTCCTGCTCTGACCTGCATCACTTGGCACCTTGCATGTACACCTGTGGAATGTCTAGCCTATTTATGTAAGGTCTGTTCATATGCCTCTACAAATAACCGGTCTTGGCCACCTCTTGGGTCTAGGCATGAATATACAGTCCATGTATTCCCTCCTCTGAATAACAGATCTAAGGAAAAGGCCTGTGCAGACCATTTGGACAGGGAATTCTTGGGATCTGAGTAAGCAGAATATGGTCTAGAAGCAGGGAGCATGGGACCTGATAGACATGGAATCCATGCAGGCACATCTCATTGATCCTGCAGACATCTCACCTCATGTGAAAGGACACTTTCTGGAGGAGGGCCAAAGTGGAGTCTCTGAAGCACAGAACCCCCTTGTTCATTGTATAAAAGCAACGCTTATGCAAAATAATGAACTCAAATATGAGTAGGTTGAAGATTTCTTACCTCATAGTCCACTGAGGAGACAGACATATAAACAGTGAACTCTATACGGTATGGTCCATGGAATAATTTGGATATTGTGTACTGTGCTAGGATGCCATAAAAAAGGGTGGTATCACTGGTAGTATCAGGAGGAGTATCATTTAAGTTGATCCTTGAGAGATAAAGCATTTGCCAGGCAAATGTATGCCTGGGTATAAATGGGAGAGAGAGTGGGAGAAGATGAATCTGAAAAAAATTGGTTATGGTCAGATTATGAAAGGCCTTGAGTTTGGACCTTATTTTGGCCATAAAGGGGAGTGTGAGATAGAGAATAGTGAGGGGGAAAGCTGGAGAGAGAAGCATGAAGAGACAATGTTAAGAGAAGCATGAAGGTGATGATAGATTTCAAGGCAATGGAAAAACCTCTGAAGTATTTTAAGCCAGCAATTGATTTGCACATATTTGTGTTTTTAAGCAAGGTGATGGTTGCAGTGTGGCAGGAGTTGAGGTGGGGAGTAGAAGGAGGGAGACCAATTGAGAATCTGGTCCATAACGGTCTGGATGAGTATCCTGGACTAAGCAATGAGGATGGCAAGGGGTAAAGGTCACATTCCAAAGATATCAGAAATAGGATTCCATTGTAATTATGGGTATGAGGAGAAAGAAGGAGCTGAGGATAATGCACAAATGAAGAGCAAACTTGTGTTATCATTGATTTTAAACATGATTTGAGAAGAATTGAGCCCTCTGTTAGTTGTAATGTCATATGCACGAGCTATGAGGGCCCTTCTTTACTCCTAGAATCTTTAAATTTATAATCTCCAGACTTGAGACAGTTTTATTCCTTCAAGTCTATTAAAACATTTTGTTATCTCGTAGATCTTTACCGTCTCCCTGCTGGATAGGCATCTTGGTATAATATCTAGTACAATGGCTTAATAAATGCTTATTGACAAGAAGATCACTATCAAATACCTCTTGTGCAGATAGGAGAACCTATAGTGGAAAGTTAAGCAACCTAGCCAATATGTCATGGTGTGCCAACAGAAATAGAAGCTAAGTCAGAGGGTTTGCCCTGAATATGCTGCCTCCAAACAGATTTTGCTAAACATGGCAAGAATTTGAATAAAACTTTATTTTCTTCCTGTACATTGACCCAATCTTAATAGTTGAGATATTCAGGGCATGGTTTTTCAACTGATTTTTTTCCCAGATTGCCAGAGAAACGTGCGCTCCATTATTTCTTCTTAATCAGTAGACATGAAATGTTGCCAGCAGGAACAAAAAGTTGAGTTATACACTTATAGGAACCTAATGATTATGGTTTTTCTGTATAATTTCTGGGGATGAGGAAAAGGAAATATAACAAGGAGATTAAACCTGAGAATTGCATATGAAATCAGTTACGGCCAACTCTTTCTCATCAATGAAAATAAAGGGCAGGAATAGACTGAAATAGTGAATATCTATACTTTTAAGACCTCCACAGTTGTTATAAATCCATCTTCAAACAAACCTTCCACTACATTCTGAAGTTTTAAATGCTAGTTTATCTTGGATGTCACTGTTTTCCTAAATATCCTGTGAAGGGATTATATAGAGAAGGAGAAACAGAGGGGCCTGGATTCACTACAAGCCACATAAACTCTTTGCAAAATAATATTAAATCAGGTGGATTATTTTATATATAGGGTATGTCATTTATCAATATGAAAACATTTGGGTATAAGGCTAGTCTGTAATCTTGGAAGCCTCTGTCATGCTTTCTTTTAGAGAGTGTCTCCAGTAGCTTGATTTCTAGATGGCTCCTATGTGTACAGCCTCATGGCTGTATACACATACCATTTTTTTTTATAAAGTCCTTAAAGACCCTTATGTACACTGTAAGATATTTTTCACATGAGAAGCAAAAATACCTAAGTTTTTGAATCAACCTCTGCACAAGATGTTCCTGTGATGCTTGGATTTCATTTCTTTGAATTTCTGGAAATGCTCACAAAGGGACATGAAAATCCTCTGATAAAACCATTTTTTAAGCTGAGAACTCATTGTGAGACTATCTTAGAAGGAGTGAGACACCCCGGAGAATACTTTGTACGTTGTCCTTTTCCTTACGTGGTTGATGACATGCACTTTAAATCAGAAGAAAGGAAAATATGCAGCAAATCTGGCTTTTCTCAAGCAATAATGGGTTTTGCAGGTCTGGGGAGAGGATTTTATCTAAGAGGTTAGAGTATACGCGGATCGGAACTTTGTGTCATACACGGAGAACCCAATGAGGTATCAGTAATCTACTGTCAGGGAGGACAGTCACTTGATCCAGCGTTGACCTTTTGTGACTCACTTTACCTCCCCTCTGTGCTATTAACAAACATACTACCCAGTGCGGAGCTGTAAATGAGGCCATTTCCTGCAAATAATATTTTAATGAGACTCTCTAGCTGGTCACATACCAACACAAGATGTTAAAATGTTGACTGTTGATCCCCTTCCTCCTGTTAGTGATGTAAATCCTGGTCAGTATTCTTAAAAGAAATCAACTTTAATATCGGTTTACAAAATCATAATGGAATAGAAAAGTAGGCCTGACTCTGGTGGTGGCAGTGACAGGGACTTCTGCACAAAGTTAAGTGGTCTCACAGTAGAAGCCCATCCCTGCTTGGCCTAGTGTCATGGCAAAGAACATTTTCTCATAGTCATGCTTCATTTGGCAATCTTTGGCTAACTAACTCTTTCCGAGTTCAAAACTGGGGCATTGAGATGGGTTAGAAAAAAGGGAAGTTATATTCCAACCCTCTCTCTGTGGGAGTTAGAAGGTCTACATGGAAAAATATTGGTTTCTTCCCTATGATTTGTCTCTATTTCTTTATCTTTTCCTTTCCTTTCCCTTCCCTTCCCTTCCTCTCCCTTCCCTTTCTTTTCCTTTCTTTTTCTTTCTTCCTTTCTTTTTCTTCCTTCCTTCCTTCCTTTCTTCCTTCTTTCCTTCCTTCCTTCCTTCCTTCCTTCCTCATTTCCACCT
>NW_006494612.1:2372785-2394336 GCF_000325575.1 Pteropus alecto | reverse complement strand
TCTTTCTTTCTTTCTTTCTTTCTTTCTTTCTTTCTTTCTTTCTTTCTTTCTTTCTTTCTTTCTTTTTTTCTTTTTCCAATACTGATGGGCAAGAGGGGCACAAGATGCATAGACATAACTGGGAGCCAGCCAGCAGGAGCTGATGGAGGAGTGAGAAATAGGAAGACAAGCTTTTCCCCATTGCATAGACTACTCTTCTAAAGGCAAATAATACAAGTTCCAATAACTTTACCTCTTAAAAACAGCTTTAAAACTCCAAATGATCCCACTCATTTAGAACTTAGCCTGCTGCTTGCAACATGTCTTGTTGCTCCTGAGATTGAAGAAAATTAAGAGGGATAAGAAGAAATATGAAAAAGACAGGGTTGAACAATAATATTAGAAAGTCTTCTTTTCTGATGTTAAATTAATCATTTGTTGATTGATTTATTCAACAAATATGTAATAGGCACCATTATGTACCAGATAGTAATATAGATAGTATAGATCTATGGGTACTATAATACTAAGGCACTACCCTCGAGGAACTTAATTTTAGGAGAAACAGACAATAAACTAAAGGACAAATTGATATATAATGTGATGTCTGGTATCATAAATGCTAATATGTGAGAGATTCTGTACTAGGAATTTACTTACTCAGAGCTCATGTACTCCTAACAGCAACTCAAAGGAGTAGGTTATCATCTCTATTTTTTTTTTTTTTTCTGAGTAAGCATATTCAGAGCAGAAAGGAACTTGTCTCAGGTCATCCTAGGTAGAGCTGAGCTGAGGTCTGCTTGGCTTCACAATGTATAGATAAACAGATGGGTACCTTTGGCCTCTCCCTCAGTCTACCTTCATTCAGCCTATCCTGAAAGATTACTCTCTGGAGTCTCAGAGCACTTCCTGCTTATAGAATTCGCCTGGCAATTCACCATGGACAGCCTTGTGTGAGCTGCCATCTCTTTTCATTTAGATCTGTTATTGAAATATTTTTATTTAGCTTAATTAAAAGCTTAATCGTGATTAAAATTTTTGTTCCCACCTTTGCTGTAAATGCCTGGAAGGCATTTAAAACTTTTTATCTTGTACGGCTCTCACTCACATTATGCCTCGCACACAACGGACATTTAATAAGGAATTTACTTAATTGAATGTCTAGAAGAAGCAATCCTCGGAATTTATTAAAGGATCCACATCATTATCTCAAGTCATAGATGAAAGCCTTATTCTTGATTTCTCAGCTCAAGACATCTAGGGGTAAAACTTAAAACATTTCTTCTTTTTAAGGACATAGTCTGCCTTATTAATATCTCTTTGAAAGGCAAAATAAACTGGTCCAAAATATTTCAGTAGAGCTAGAACTTTAAGGTACTCTGTACCCTTAAACATCCATATTTATGGAAACAAACTGAATTGCTAGACTTATTACTTAAACTGGGAATTTAAAAAAAAACATACAAAACACAATAAGACCTGAGAATACATGACTTGCCATTACAAAACCTTGTTGCTGGAGGAAATGTTAGGATCAAACAGTGCCCACTGCAAACTTTGCTAATCAACATCCAGAGCAGAATGTCATCCTGAGTGTATTTGTATCAGGAAAGGCTACTCTTTTACAAGAGGACTAATCTCATGCTCTCACTCACATGAAATATCATTCATTTTTACATAATGCTTCTTAAGCAAGAATGCTCGGTTGGGAAGCAAGTAAGTTTATATAAAAAGAAATACAGTCAGCTCTCCATATCTTTGTATCTTCAGGTTCCACATCCTTGGATTTCATATCCTGGGATTCAACCAACCAAGAGTCAAAAATATTTGGGAAAAAATGTTATACTGTTGTTAACGTGTACTAAGCAATTAGGCCTACCATGATTGCATCTGTGCTGAACATGTATGGACTTTTCTTGTCATTATTCCCTAAACAATACAGTATAACAGCTATTTACATAGCACTTATTAAGTTTTAAAGTACAGTAGCTCCCTGAATAACATGATTTCATTCAACATTGTCGATGAGATGCTCTAGGAACTTAAGTCTTATTTATATTAATTAACATATAGTAAAATTGGTTTTGTTATCTGTCACTTTATTTAAAGTTGCAGAATCTAGCAATGACATTAAGTGAGGACTTATTGTCATCTAGAGATGATTTAAAGTATATGGGAGGCTGTGCAAATACTAAGCCACTTTATGTATAGGGTCTTGAGCATCCATGGAGTTTGATATCTGCGGGGATCCATGAACCAATTCCCCACGGATAACGAGTGACCATATAGCCTTCATGGATATGTAAATACTCTGCCCAGCTCTTCTTTATTCAAAATTGACTGGGGGGCCCAGGATATTTGAAAAGAGTGATGCTTAAAGGAAATGTTTTCAAAGTATAGTCATGTCTTAGTCACATAAATGTGCTCTTTCTGGTTGTTATATGGCGCTATCTCATAATTTAGAATATGTATATTAATATAAATAAATATATATTTACATATTTGTATAAGAGGATTTTATTGAAGTAATTACTTTAGGATGTGAGGCAACTATCTCCCAACTCTCTGCTGAGCCAGCTTCCCACCTTTTGACACTTATTTGGTCACCATGAGAGTATCCTCTTTTCTCGGTTTGATCACTTGAGAACTGGCAGTCAGAAGAGGCTCCTCTTAGGAGAAATTTTAGCCTCCGTAAGATTGAGGTGCTAGTCTGGCTCTAGAAAAGGGCATGTATACCATAGTTTTGCTGTTTGTACTTATATAAACTGGAATCTTTTAGCTGAGCATATTGCCATGATGAGAAACCGCAGTGCCCAACTTCTGTGTGTATGTCCAGTGCAGGAGTTGGGAAGAGGGATAGTTCCAGACATTGCTGATGTCCTGTGTGACATCTCAGAACGTTGTTAATTTTGACAGCATTAAAGACTCAGGTACAAAATAGAGATGTGTTCAAACCATTATAATTATGATGGTAGAAGATAAATAAAAATAGGAAAATAAGAAAGCAAGTGATCAGATGCTGACAATCAAATTTCAGAGACAGTAAAATCATTCATTTATTCAAAAAACATATTTTGATATAGCAAGCGCTCTACTAGGTTTTGTGAATAGAGAGATGAAAGACAATCCCTTTTAAGGGTGTTCACAATATAGAAGTAGAGATCGATAAGGCAATAATTTGTAGGACAGTGTATTAGTTGGCTAGGGCTTCCATAAGAAAATACCACAGATTGGGTGGCTTAAACAACAAAAATGTATTTCTCACAATTCTAGAGGCTGGAAGTCCAAGATCAAGGTTGTCAGCAGGTTTGGTTTCTCCTGAGGCCCCTCTCCTTGGCTTGCAGATGGCACCTTCATTCTATATCATCATGTGGCCTTTCCCCTGGGTGTGTGCATCCCTGGTGTCTCTCCTCTCTTAAAAGGACACCAGTCATATTGGAATAGGGCCCCACCTTAATGGACTCATTTTAACTTAATCACCTTTTTAAAAAGATCTTATCTTCAAACAGTTACATTCTGAGGCACTGGAGATTGAGACTTCTACATTTAAATTTTGAGAGGATATAATTTAGCCCATAACAGTCTATTAAAAAACTATAATAGAGGTTGCCCAGACTGCTTGGGAAGCACAGAAGAGGGGGACAGTCAGAAAGGCTTCCCAGAGCATATGAGGCATAACCAGGTTTCATAGGGTATGCAGCAATGCGCCTGGGTTCAAATGGTGGGCTCCTCCCACAGATGGAGCAGGGTAGGAATTAAGAATTCAAGTACATTGTGACACTATGTACTTTTGGAACCACATCTTACTTTCCATCTAAAAATTCTGCATTGGTATATATCATTATAAAACAAAGTTATAAAATAGGGATTTGTGCAAGTAGGGAAGGTATCTAGAAACACAAAAGGATGTTGGTGTGGGATGGAAGCAGAGCTTAAAGTTTTGTCGAAGCAATGATAGAATGTGGGGGTGTAAGCTGGAGACTAAGAGACAGGGGCCAGGAGAGGCCTGCCCGTCAATCATTTGCGATGACTCACTCTTAGGCAGTGCAAGTGCTTCTTGAGCCAGCAGCAATTCTATATTACACAGTCTCTGATTTTAGGCCCCAGAACATCTATCTGAGACACAAACCAGTGGGGTCCATACTCTATTCCTCTGTATGGTCTTTCTTTATTCTTCAGCAGATAGATATTTTTCCCCTTAAAAGAGGCTTTTAGAAGCCAAAATTTCTGGATTTGCATGGGTATGGAACCATGTCGAAGCTCTATTGAATTAACAAATTTGTAGCTTGTGGTAGAGAATTAAAGAAATGAAATTTTCCTGGCTTGTATTAGTGTAATATCTCTATGAGGCATCCTCTCAAAAAAACCATTCTTTGTTTTCCCAGCTCAGAATCAATGATGGTAATAATGATTTAAATTGAAAACTAATACAGGATAATTTGGAGGTTGTGGAATATGAGGAAATTATGGCTTGAATCAAAGAATTATATTCCTCAGAGGAAGTTGCAGGTGGGTAAAACAATTGATTTGAGCTTGGTTTTGAGGATTAAAAGGGGAAATTCTTTTTAAGAAAAAAAATGTAAGCAATATGTGATTCAAAGATGTCCACCATATGGATTTGAATGGATCTACTTTCAGAGAACAGTGACATCAGAGAGCAATTCTCAACTTCTGAAGCCCTGTGAGCCCAGGAAGCAAGGGGAGCTGAAAATGCCCTGAAATTAATTTTCCTGCTTTTACGATTTTAGCGAGTGTTTTCATTTTAGCATTGATACCCAGAAGCATTTCCTAAAAGGATCATTAAAAAATCAAATAAGCAAATGACAACATTTATTTGAGTAACATGAACATGAATTTCAAAATTTGCTTAATTGTGTCAAGTTCAAATGACCAGGATCAAATTTGCATAGGTTCACATCAACTAGGGGCTTTACTAAAAATTATTATAAATTTAAATTGTATGTTTAAATAAGCTGTAGGAGGAAACAGTGGTAAAATCTAGAATGAGAGGTATGGAAATATTTTACTTTGTTTCCTTTTTTTTGTCTTTCAATTGCTCTGAAATTTCGATGATTCTCTATTTGACTTGGTTTATCCATTTCTAGCTATTATTATTATATCCATAAGCTCTTTTCACATGTGGCATAATACCACAACAGTGCAATATTCTATTAATTTTTATTTATATGTGAATTTCAGTCACAGTCACGGCAGGAAATTTATACATTATCTAGTCCATTTATCTCAGCTGACAAATGAAAAGGGCAAAAAAATTTTCCAAAAACACAAAGTGACATAGTGGTAGAGAGGCAGCTCAGCTCTTGGGTCTTCCATGCCAACACTTTCTCTCATCCCTGCTCTTTTTCCAAAAGATTATCCTCTCTGAATGTCTGGAACCTTCTCCTGGGTCCTTCTCCCAGTCAGGATGACCAACTGGACAGAAATTGAAGTTAAGGATGGATAATAAAAGATTGTGGGCACTATGGCAGTGTGGGATTTACCACAAATCAAAGCCAAATTCAGAAGTATTTTGTTTGAATTCTAATTGTAAGTTGTTTGTCAATTATTCACAGTCCTCCTTCCCTTCATTAGAACAGAGAGTGAATAGTAAAACCAATCAACAGTCTAAATTTTCATGCTAGACTATGGAATAAGAATTATTCTCATCACTTCTCCATCATGTTTACAGATATCATAGGCCTGTGCTTGACCAAAGTTCTATATGATAAAGGCTTTTAATATGGGGGCAGTTTCTTCTCTTAAAAAAATCATTATTCATCTCCAATGATTTGCATAAATAATACTGGATATTGTGGGGATAAAAAAGTGTATGATATGGTCTCTTCCCTCATAAAGCTTGTAGTAGTAGAAATGTTAAGATAAAAAAAAAATGTAGCTCTTCAATTAAAAAAAAAAAAAACTCAAAGTCTGCCAGTTAGTAATGGTTGTATGTTCTTTTTACATTTACTGGAAAGAGAAATCCTAATAGTCAAATGGAAAAAGGCATCACTGGGGTTTTCCGCCGGCATTCTAGAAGGAAGCATGCACTATTTCAGACAATACAATAACGTTTTTCCAGCAAGAAGGAACTAGTTTAGCACCTAAAAGTGAGGCAAGGCAAATGTTCCTGAGAGAAAGTAATCTTGAATCGAGGGCGAGCCTTGAATCGAATCCTAAGGGACTAGCCTCCTTAATCGGTTCGTAATGCTGGAATAAAACAAAGCAACAAAAACTATTTTCCTCCCACTCTTCTCTGAACTTCTGTTGCCAGGGTGACTAACAGCTGAAGGTGGCATTGCTTCCTTGTCTACCCTGGCTTCTCTTATTTTGGGGGTGGGGGCGATGAGGTGACTTGCCTGTAGAATCAATCCCTCTAGGTGTAAAGAAATTATTTACCGAAATATTTACTTATAAATATGAAATTCTTTCATAATGATAAATGAAATTTTTATTCTTGAATATGAAATGTTTACCTATGAATATGTAATGTGCCAGTTTCCACAAATGAAAACCTACATTCCTTGCTGGTGCTTCTCCCCTTCCCTCTGGGAAACTGAATGCTTTAGCCTCTTTCAAGCAGATCATGCCAACAAGAGTCCATTCCCCTCGGGAGTCAGTAACCACTGGTCTCGCCTTGGCCATGCAGAAATCTGGTTTTCAACCAACTCAGCACAGTAGAAAGGAATAGAAACAATTAGTGGAAGAGCTTGAGAGGTAAGTGAGACTCAATATCCCATTTCTTAACAGAGAAACATTCATGGAAATAAGGACAAAACTGATGACATTCGAGAGGTGATTTTAAAGAGGACTTAAGTGTGTAAATATATGTGCTAAGCTTTATGGCAACTCTGCAGAGTTAGTGTAACCCTGGTGTTGTAGTTTGATAAAGGATAACTGTAGTTACTTTCAAATGAAAGGATTTTTTGGAACACATAGTTTCCTCCCCATCATGATTTAGCATGTTTGTCACTTTTAGAAAGAAGAGTTTAGATACGTGCCCCTAACGAAGCCTTTCTTCCACACGTGTGAAATATAAATAAAACCATTTAACAGCAATATAGATTTGGGCCAGCCTCGGGAGGGTTCTCTGAGTTTGAAGTGTCTGTTTTTGCTCTGGTCTTGAGTCGCCACCAGTGGAGATGGGGCTTTCCTGGAAGGGACCTGGTCAAGAGCTGGCCCAAAGCTGGCCCTCCTCCTTCCAGCGCATGCGAGCACACCCACGCCCGCGCAGTCACCTCGCCTCAGGACAGCAACAGAATGCACTGTTCAGATCAAAATAGTTCTATTTGAATCCCGCCCAGAGAAACCGTCCTGAGAGCCACCTCTGGTGGAGTCAGAGGCAGACTCGTGCGTGTCTTTCCTTTCCTTTCCAGGGTCGATCCCTCATGTTTAAAGTAGAAGACTCTCAAAGCCAGGAAACGGGTCAGACGTCCAAACCCAGCGGTGACGCTGAGGTCTCTGTGAACCGGAAACAGACAGTTACAGTATCCCTTTCCAACTTAGTCAGTTCCAGATATCTACCTCTGACGCTAGGCAGGGCAGCTGTTGGCCCAGTGTCCAACCTGGGCAGAGGCAATGTACAGTTCACCAAGGTCACTTTTATTTTTTGTTTTTGCTGTTTTAAGGGAGAGTTGGGTGAATAATGTTGGCACTTTTACAAGAGGCTGGTAAAGAGAGAGGAAAGAGGAAAAAGTAAGGCTGTTTTTAATTCATCAAACTGCTTCTGATTTCATAATAATAAACAGAAGTCTGTTTCCTTGATTATTTTATAAATAGCAAATATTTGGGTAAGGAATTTGATAAGTGCGCAGACTATAGGAATTGTTTACCAAAACGATGCGTCAGTGTAAAACAAAAAACAAAAAACAAAAAAAACCAACAATCTCCCAAAAAACCTTCAGAATGTCTGTGAGATTCTTCAGTCTGGTTCCCAAGGTCCTTAGTCATCATTTCCCTCATCTTTTGAACTTGATCAAAGCAACATGGGGGCCTCTGAGGGGAAAGATTGGTTCCATTATGCAAAAGGCAATAAGGTAATGCCCTTCCCAGCAGTTAATAGACAGGAATGTTGTAAAATACCGTGTGGTTTTCAAATACCAAGGCGGAAGTTTTCTGGTTTATAACCTTCCTAGTCATCCTGACTGGCCACCTGACTTTCTCAGGCATTGCTGAGTGATCCGATGCTAAATCAGACTGGTGCAGCTGAAGACCTGCTGCCCCAAGCTGGCCAGCCCTCTGCCTAGTGCTTAACTAGAGTGACCCCCAGAGCCACCGATCCTGGGCTTCTCCTCCAGATCCAGCCAAAGTTCTGGGATTTCCACAGCGCTGAATTACTGTAACAGCCTCCTAACTTAAGTCATTGACCCAAACATGCAGCAAATTGTATTTAAATGAGCAACGCAGGCCCCGAGGAAAATAGCAGGGAACATAAACTGTAATCACTGCATTCTTCTGATATTTAAAATTTTAAATGGAAATATCTCATTCATTTGGATTTCTGGGAACTTAAGATGGGAAAATTCTTTTAAAGTTCTTGTAAGTAAGGATATCAATTTTCTGATTGAATAATTACCAAAGGAAAAATAATGAAATAATATTTTATTTTGTTGGTTTGTTCAATGACTATTTTTTAAGCATCTATCATGGCCAAAGCTGAGGCAGGTTTCTGAAGAAATGATGATGAACAGGAAGAGTCTGACTCAGTGGGCTTATCAAGAATGGAAAACACATATCACTGGAATCATGATTCTCTCAAGGCAAAGAATCTCCTTGCTGTGGAAAAAGGGAAACGCATATGAACCATCTGCCTCCCAGGCAGCCTTATGAGTCTCTCATTTCTTGGCATTAGCTTTTCAACCTAGATCCTCAAAAAGTTAAAGATCATCAAAGCCCACAACCCAACCATACTCTGTCTGGTAGTTCCAGAGTTCTTGAGTCCCCAGAGATGAGCTCAGCACTGTTTGTAGGTAGGAAGGAGTATTCTCTCTGCTTATGAAGCATAAAATTCCTTTTGAGGGAAGATGACTCCAGCCATGCAGCAAGGGTCCTTTGAGAAAGGATTAGGTGGTTTTGGTATGGTTACCTCTCTTGGAATGCCTCCTTAATCAAGCTTGTGAAGTTGGTCCCCAATCCTCAATCAAGAAAATACCTGCTTTTAACCACATGTGCTTCAGGGTGTTTGAGTTACTTGCTATATCCTTACTCCAGATCAGATTGTTCTAGGAGACTCAAGGACTCAGAACAGCTTAAATGTGGCACTGGAAGGCAGAAGATTATCAGCCGAAGAGAAGCAGGAGTCTCAAGCAGCCCAGAAGAGGACAGCTAATGACAAATGGTTTATAAATAGAATGAAAGAAGCTCCAAGGCAGCCGTCTTGTTTTCAAAGTGGAGACTTTTAACGTCATAGGTATAGGTTACACACAGACTCAATTCATTTGCCCAGGAAAATAGAATGGATTTAGAAAATACTTTTCTTTGGAATAGCTCAAAGAAACAGACAACTGCATCTATGACTAATTACACTGGAGACTCTATGGGAGCCTGACATGATGCTAAGTGGAGATCAGAACAGCTTTCAAAGTTTGTAAAACCGTGTTATACAATACCTTTCATTTGAGCACTTATTCTCCCAGTACTTCTGCAAGAGTGTAGATAATTTATGGCTAATTTTATGGGTAGAGAAACCGAAATGGCTAACCATTAACAGGTCGTGTTTTCTCAAAGTTACCCAGTAGGTAATTAGTAGATTTAAGAAAACAATTCAAGACTGCAAATTCCCAGTTTCTTGGCCTCTCCCCTTAGACCTTTATACCTTAGATGATCCTAAGTGAAATGCTGTAAGAATCTAAGAAACTCTTTATTAAAGACCCCAGTGGTAAGGGTAAGGACCTCATTACCATCATAGAACATTTTGATCGGGAGCTTGATAGTAACTGTGTATAAAATTCTTGTAAATTTAGTACTGCTCTTAGCTTTAGAGGACTCCACATACCACAAACACACACACATCTATTAACCGACGCATGGGTGCTCAGTGCTGGGCCAACACAGCTCTGACTTCCGAACTTCTATCCTGATGGTTAACACCTTTCAGGCCCCAGAGACACACCATTGCACTTCTTTTGCTCCATGTCCTCAGGACAAAAGGACTGTGACCAAATGCCATGAAGGCTTGTGGGCAGTCTGCTGACACCAGAGATGGGCGCCACTTTGAAACGTGGGAAATATTAAGTCACGGGAGCACTTAGGGATAGAAAAAGACAAAGACAAATTAGTTAACTTGTCGAGTCCTTCCTTCAGGTTGCAAAATCAAATATCACCTCCTAGTAGTGCTGAGCTTCCATTTTCTTGCTCCTCTTCAAGTTCCAACTGGTGGTTCCAGAGATACAAAGGAGTTAGTGAGATATTTGCTATAGGTGCAGATGGTGGCTGAGGAACATTTTGCAGTATTAGACACTTACTCTTAAATTTGTACATCTATAAGGCTAAATGTGTCATTAGTCAATCATGATACTGAGTCTTTACTTGAACATAAACATTAAAGCATATATTATACAGACCTCACTGTACAGTAGGTACACAGGTTTGTTCACAGGTTATTGTAACCTTACTGTGGGGCCTTGGATAGGTCGTAACTTCTCTGAGCTTCTGTTTCCCCATTTGTAAAAGAAAAATGTTGCACTAGATGCTCTCTAAAGTCTTTCTCAGCTCTAAAAACATATTTTTAATTCTACTCATTTATAAATATATGTGCTTCTTATAAGCCTTGTATAACCTTATATAAAACCTACCATAAACTTTATATAAACGTACTATAAACCTTCTATAACCTGCTATGACCCTTATAAACCTTGTATAAAAATATAAACCCTTCTTATTCTTCATTTTGCCTATTGAGCCTCACATATTCATTATCAGGCATTTATAGGGCACCAAATATATGACAGACATGGTGCTTTACTTCAGGTAAGAACACAGCAATAACTAAGTCATAGTTTATTATGTGCTCAAGCAGCTCACAGGCCAGGAGTCACATAATTAGTTTAATAAGCGACAACAAGGACAGAGCAATGAGGGCTGGGCCTGCAGACAGAGGCAGCCCACAGAGCGCTGGGTCCCTTTTCTGCCCTGAGGGATGATGGGCTAGAGAAGGATCATTGGAGAAAGTAGTGCATGAGTTGACTCTTAATGGATGAGCCATAGTCAGCCCAGCTTGGAGAAGGGGGAAAACAACTTAGATAGGGCGGCGTAACAAAGTAACAGAGGCAAGAAGGAGCAGGGAGCATGAGGAATGCAAGCATGTTAGCAGAGCATCCAGCCTGAGGCACGGACACTCGGGGTGAAGCCTGGAGCAGTAGGCAGGTTCTGGGAGTCTTAGAAGGACTTCATTCTGTAGGTGATGGGAAATTCCAAAAGGTTATAAATAGAGGAATGACATAATAGTTTTAGGTGCGAGATGGATTGATTTAACAATAGTTTGGAGGGATAAATTAGTGAAGGCCAGTTTAGAATCAGAGGAACAAGTTGGAAACTGCAGACGTAATCCAGGTGTGAGATCCTGAAGGCCCGGGGTGGGGCAATGAGAGCACAAACGGAGAAGAAGGGCAGGATGGGAGTCATATGTTGGTGAACGACACAGACTCATCTAGATAACAACCAAATTCAGAGTGTTCATGTCTACATTGGTTCATTTCACTCTTTCAATATGAAGAGTGAAAAGAAAATTCTACCTTCTCCGAGTTCACAGATTTACATCTTTAAGATAGCACTTGCCACTTGCTTTACATTATGATGTGCGAGTTCAAAGAGGGACGTGGACATCACACATTCCAAGAAGCTCATTCATTTATCTTCATCAGCTTTGGAAGCTGTGAGCAAATCATTTCCAGTCTCACTTTGTCATCTCTTATACATTCTACAAGTGCTTTAGAGGAGGGGAAATTGCACCATTAAACAGGACTCATGCCGTCCACCACATAGGTTTTCAGTTTTCAACAGAGAGAGACTGTTCACAGCCAGAAACAGCAGTCACTTCAATTTAGGCATCTGCAACTCTGCAAATGAGTCAGAAGCAGAAGGTTGGGTTTTCTTTATAAAAGGCTAATGCCTTTAAAATTCAGGGGGCACATTCTTGGCACAAATGGGGTAAAATTGCTCCCAAATTCTCCAGGAACAAATGAAGACAGTTGGTAAGATTTGGCCAGCCTAGAAGGCAAGGGTTCCACCAGGGAACCAGCAATTGCTCTGGGGAAGCTCCAAAAGTGCGTGAAGACCAGTCCCAGCTAAAGCTCTAATGTCTAAATGGCATTTACAGGGTCAGTGATTTATATAGATTTATATGAGATCGAAGGTGCTTTATGAAATCTGTTCCTACGATTACATTTCCTAAGAATTACTAGGAATTAGAATGTCATTATTCACAGACACTCTGGCACATAGTTTTCTATAAACAGTTTATATAGAAATAAAGGAAAGGGAATGATCAGTTGCCAATTTGTGTGAGCTTTTCCATACAGAGACTCACTATGGCCAACTCCTGATTTATGTACCAACTGCCTGTAGCCAGCTGGATAACAGTCACCCTAACTCTTTAACACTTTCAGAACATTTTAAAAGTAAGCCCTAATAAAAGCCTTCCTTTCTATTATCCCTGTCCTTTGGGATGACAAAAAATCCCCACAGAAATTGTACACATTTTGCAAAAGCCATAAATCCTAAAGGTGACATTTTAATGTCTGAAAGCCAGTACATAATAAATGTCTCTTGTTATAAGTTAGAGCCTTTCTGGGATGTGTTGACCTTTGAAGTCTTGCCAATAGGTAGATTTTCTCTTTTATTCAAGGCTACCTATATTGGTTTTAATTTCTATTAACACCATAATTATGATTAAAATTCATCTGAAATATTTGGCTTTTTTAATAGCCTGAGATGATGCTCAAGTTTGGTGATATGAATCACTTTATTTTCCTAGCACTGAAGAATTAAAAGTCAAATATCATATTTGAGGAGGGGGGCATATTATGGAGTGAAGATAGTAGAGAAATTATAATGTGCATAAGAGTTCAAATACTCACATAACTTAATGTTGTTACTTGGCTAGTACAGCCCCCCCCGCCCCCACCACACACACACAGAAATAATTTTGAAATTTAATAAAAATGAATCCACTAAGATTTTACTAGGATTCTTTATTAATAATCTTACTGATTACTAAGAATCCATTTTCTGCTATCAAAGTTAGGTTTTCTGCTCCCAAGAAGATTGGGTGTTTTTCATGGATTGTGGGAGTGGGACGTGAGAGAGAATTTCAGCATAGTCCAAGTCTTCTGACCTCTTTGGCCTTCTTATTCCCTCTTCAGCCGTTTGCAACACCAAATGGTTCCCACATCCAGAAATGGGTCTCACTGTAGCCTGGCACCTATAAGAGAAAATCCACATGGAGATCCTGACCTGGAGTCCATCGAAGACAATTTCCTATAGGTCTGTTAAGCACCTGGGGCTAAGAGGTAATTTTTCTCCCAGAGGTTTTCTGACTACAGTAGGAGACTCTCGGGGCTTCTGAGTCTGGAGTGCTCACAACGTGCCAAGCAAAGTCCACATAGCAGTGAACCAGACAGGTGTGGTCTCTGCCCTCCTAAAGTGAGCTCTTATACTTTCAAGTTCAAGATCCTGTGGTCCGATTGAAAGAACATTTTAGTACTAAATTAAAAAATGGAGACATAAAATGATAGTGCAATTTCATTTGTGTGGGGGAAAAATAAACAGGCATCAACAATTATGTATGCATACACGTATATATGCTTTAAAAACATGTCAAAGACCAGAGTAACACTGTGGATGGAGAATAGAAGGGAGGATATATTGAAAATATATCTTCTTCTGTATTTTTTTGCTTTCATTCTGTATATAACATAATTTTATAGAAATCAAATCTTAAAAACTATGTATCAAGGTATATCTTTATAAAAAAGCATGGAAAGGTATATTGTTGAATGAAAAAGCAATTTATAAGAGAGAGAGAGAGAATATAATAATGTATCTGTCTAATTGAAAGTTACCTCTGGGAATGTGTTGAAGAAGAAGGCCTCTCTCTTGCCATGTTACACAGTTATGTAACATATGACTATCTTTTCACTGAGCATGAATTGATAATCAGAAAAAATGATTTTTTTAAAAAAATAAGAAAAACATTGTGATATGCTTTATGTGAAACAACCTCAGCTAATTCTTCATTTAAGTGATAAAAGTAACTTAGAGAATATTAGAGCAAATATTAGGAAAAAACATATATATGTATGTATATGCATATACATACATACATACATACATACGTACGGTAATCCTCTCTTATCCACAGGGGATGTTTCAAGACCCCCAGAAGATGTCAAAACCACATATATACTACCAAACCCTATATATATTATGTTTTTTCCATACATACCTACAATAAAGTTTAATTCATGAATTAGTCATAGAGAGAAACAACAATAAAAAAATAGAACAATTATAACAATATACTATAATAAGTTATATGAATATAGTCTCTGTCTCTCTCAGAATATCTTATTGTACAGTACTCATCCTTCTTCTTGTGATGATGTGAGATGAAATAATGCCTATGTGATGAGATGAAGTGAGGCGAATGACATAAGTACTGTGACTTAGTGTTAGGCTACTACTGACCTTCTGATGACCTTTAACAAGCATTTATGGCTTCTCTTTGGCATATCGAAATTGCCGGCATCACTACTCTTGCAGTTTGGGGCCATTAGTAAGTAAAATAAGGGTTACTTGAACACAGGCACTGCTACATCATGACAGTTGTTCTGATAACCAAGATGGCTACTGTGAGTTATCAGGTAGGTAGCTTAGACAAGGTGGATACACTGGACAAAAGGAATGAGTCCTATCCCAGGTGGGGTGGAGAGGGATGGCACCAAATTTCATCATGCTACTTAGAACGTTGCGCCATTTAAAACTTACAAATAGTTTATTTCTGAAATTTTCCATTTAATATTTTTGGACCATGGTTGATCGCGGGTAACTGAAACTGTGGAAAGTGAAACCATGGAATGTAAAACGGTGAATGAGGCGAGGCTACTGTGTATATATGTGTAAATTTTTGGAGGGAAGGGTAAAGGACCATAAGCATAAATATTTACCCAGTACTACTTTTTCCAAACCCCTATAATTCTTTTTTGCCCTTTAAAGTCCTAAATCAGGGAGAATTTTACATAATTCTCAGGTTTGGTTTGGAGCCATTCCCTTTGTGGGAGTGTCATAGAGAAAGGCCTGGATGCGATGCAGTCCAGCAGTGAAAATTCAGATCCTGTGGGAGCCACTTGACCTTCCTCTATTCTGCCTTTCCGCAGCCTTACCACTGGGAAAGTATATTTAGTTAGTCTAATGGGCAAACTGCCCTTTCTGTCTATAACCCTTACACTTGACCTTCTACCCCAAAACCTTTACTATCTTATGGGCCTCATCAAGAAGTAGCATGAAGATTCAGTTTTCATTTTACTTTTGGAGTACTCATTTGAGGGTTCTCATTTTGAATTGGCCTGAATCTGGGTCTCAGACCCACACACAATGGCAAGCTCTTACATGGTGGAGACAGCCTAGCAGACTTGTCTGTACTTTCACTTCCCACCCAGATTCCTAAGTACAGACCAATGGGAGATTGCGTCAGATTCGCCAAGGCAGACCAATTAGACGAGCCTGAAATCCCCTTGATGACACAGCATGCATAAAAGCCTGTTTATACTATATCACATTGCTAAATTTAGATGGAGTCTGGCGATTTTACAGAAAGAGCTCTTGAAAAGAGGCAAAGAGATCAATCCTAGGATACAGAGAACCTGCCTGGGCTGGTTAGTCTTTACTTATTTTGTAATGCAGACAGAGGACTCAATTCCGACCTCAGCCAGTTGCAACAGAGTCCTGGTTTCCGTGAAGTTACTGTGGAGAAGGAAGTGCCTTCTAGGTGCTGGGGAGACGAGGTCTGCCAAGCCCACACAAGACGTAAGCTGGGAAGAGTAATTGGTATACTGAAAAACAACAAGCCAGTTATCTAGCACCAAGTTTCTGACAATATCATGTGAGCACTTATAACAGGGAAAATAATAAGCATATGAATCAAATCAAGTATCCCCAAAGGGACGAGAATCAATAGCCAAACTATTAATAGTACCAAGGACATCGTTCATTTTATCAATGAAATGTTCAGAATAGTATTAATGAAATACTTAGACCTTTTAATTCATATGAAAAAATTAGGACTTTTAGGGTATATTGTGGTCTATGAACTGTGAAGTTTTAAATATCTTTAGTAGTTGATACAAACAAGAGCAACGTTATCCACTTAAGATAGACTATTTGGTATTTTGAAGGATTTCACAGATTCTCTTTTCCATGTAAAAAAATTTCTGGGTATATTACCCATTGTTTTGTTTTAGAAGAGCTAATCTTCTCCAGAGTCGTTCTAAATATTTTTATTTATAGAATAGAGTCTTTCCACTTCTTCTAAAGGATGGGGCTTGAGAGCTACAGTCTAAGGTGCACTTAAAACTTTTCACATGTTAACACCTCACAGTGCTTCACCTGATGATGAGTTGACAGAGAACATTTTAAAAGGGTAGAAAGAATTGCAGATGAGGATTAAGCACAGATAAGGAACACAGAATGGAATTCCAAAGAGCTTTGGAAGACATGAAATCTATGTTACTCTAAGAGAAGACAAATGAAAAGAAATGTATATGAGAATAAAAACAACTAAACAAAAAAATACCCTAGTGCTTTGATAAGCACGTCAGTTACTGGGTTCTTCTCTCCTACCTATCGGTCAGGAAGGCACTGGCTCCAACTAAATGCATGTGCACTGAAGCAGATGATTTTGCATTCCAGAACCTATAAATTCATCTCTGACTCATAATCTCAAACAAAACATTAGAGTGAATTACACAAACAGGAAATAAATGGACCTCAAAGAAAGGAAAAATGAGTTAAAGACATAAAAAAACAGTTTTATAAAGAATTATCATGATAAATTATATATAATTTTATATCTTCTATGTATGTTTATGTTAATAATAATATTCTATGTAAATAAAGCATAGTACTTTTATCAATATCTCTTAATTTTCTGTATACAACTTTTTTAAATATCCTGAAGTATGTATTTTCAGAAATATCCCTTCTGCATAGTTCTGATTTGTCATCTATATCCCAGTCTCTAACAATCAAAGCTATGCGTTTCACTTATAGTTCTGTTGCTTCAGCCACAAATCTAAAATGAGAAGAAACCAGTGAATGGTGAAAACAATTTGAAAATAAATTTGCTAATTTAAAAATGCCGTAATTCAAAATATGAGGTGAATCAAAGGGAAGCATTGCCCAGAAAGAACATACACACACACACACACACAAAGAGAGAGAGAGAGAGAGAGAGAAGTAAACTATATCATTAGACAAGTTTGTTCACTTTCCAACAACAAATGACTCATTCAAGAGTTCATATGCAACCTATATCATAGGACTTGAATATAAAATGGTATTTACCTTTCAACAACAAAAAAAATCCCCTAAGGTCTCGCATTACGTCAGTTTTCCCCTAAGTTTCTCAACATGCTAAACCAGTTTATTACCCTACAAAATAGCTGATCTGCTGAACTTGAACAGACAAAGAGACACAACCAATTATTATTCTACTTTGCTATTGTCACTCCTCTTTCCTAAGGCTCTTTCCCCTTTCCCTTTCACTGAGAGTTAATCAAAGCATACGTACATACACACACACACACACACACACACACACATACATACACACAGTTTTAAAGGAATGATTATTCAAAATCCCCCTAAAAAGCTGAGTATGGGCCAAGGTGATGCCTAAAACTTTTGAAGAAAAGTTCTAAAAGAAATGCAGCAAGTAATGACTCAATGATTACCTCAGGGAAAGACCGGCAGCATTGTGTTTGGGGTCTGCTGGTTGTGTTTTACTTGGAGGTGAGGCTTGTTGATAACTTAAGCTTTTTATGTCAGGGCTTTTGCCACAGGAGTGGGAAGGGCTTTCTGTCTCAACATGGTCTGTGTGACCTCATACTCTCCAACTTCTGGGTCAAGAAACCTGGATTTTATGTTATTAAAGTACACACAAGATGAATAGGTGAGGAGATATATCAGCTTTATATTTATACATAAAACAAAACCAGAATATGTCAGCATTGGTCAATCTATATGGGGGGTACACTCATATTTATTCTATTATTTACGGTACTTTTCTATTTTTTTAACGTTTAAAACAAAGACAAATAAATCAATAAAAGGAGCTTCATGTTTCTACAGAAAAAATTTTTTTTTACTTCATGAATCAATAAGATAAATACTCTTCTAATATTTTTTTCATAAGGAAAAATTTGCCACAAGTATTCCATTTCTAGAACCAAGGTAGAAGTTTTCTGTATAGAGTGTCTGCCAAATATTTGCTGTTTGAGATCAGGAAATTAAAATCTACTTCAAAATACATAAAGAAAATTATACAGTAGGATTAAAAACAAATAAAAACTAGCAACACGTAGAAGGGAAAAAAAAAAGAAATCTGGATTTAAGAATAAGTTCTGCTCCTATCTTATTTGAACTCGGGTAAATATCTTCGTTTCATTTGGGTCTCAGTTTCCTTATTTTAAAAGTAAAGATAATAATGCCTTTTGAACGAATACAGACATTTTGTGAAGGAAAAATGGGATGTTTAAAATTACTTTCAAAGAACAAAGCATTGTTTGAATGCTGAGTAGTTTCATGAAAATATGTAGTACCATCTTCTGATTTCCTTTTCTCACGAATGTCGTTAACAAAAATTACAGTTAGAGTGAGACTGGCATTAAAAGTACATTCCCAATCTATTCACTGTCTGTTATAGTGCCATGGGCATCTGGGCAGTTAATGAGTCTTACATGATGGTCATGACCCACCTTCGTGCACAAATAAATTCATTCTCTCAAGGCTTGATTCTAGACTGACTTCAGCTTTCCATGTTGACATTTTATTACACCTCATGTCCAAATGGAAAAAAGCAGAATGTTCCAGAAGTGTTTGTAGGTTCACTTTAAATATGATTTAAGTGTGTGGTGATTAATGTTCCCTATGCACATTCTTTCTAATTTGTAGTTATTTGAATTAAAGTTGCCCTAACCACATCCCCCTGGGTTCCCTTTCACATATAACAAGCTCTTACTGAATCTGGCTAGGTCGAGCAGTTGTTCAATGGGCATCTCAATCACAGATGTAGTAGAGTATCCTAGTTCACAGCTGAGTACAGCAGTCAGTTATAACATCCTGGGAAAATAGTCAATTGAGCCTGTGATTCATGTTGGAATGATGCATTGCTTTCTAGTAAGAGATTCCTTAGAGCTGTGTCTACAGTTTAATAGCAGACAACTTTTACAAGAACATTTTGCAGAACAAAAATTCCCTTCATAACTTTTAGAAATTGAGTTTGCCCAAGAGTATTTAAATAGCATAGACATTACTGAAGAGTGGCCAAATCCAGGGCAGTCATCTAACATAATTTTCCAACTCCTGAATAATAATATTCAAAGCTGAGGTTGAGATTCAACTACTCTGAAATGTGGTTTTATGTTCTGAGGTGATTTATTTTCCTCCCTGCAATTTATCACATTTTACATCCTGGGAATGACCTCCACTAAGAGAACATTTTTAATGATCTTGGTAGTTCTTGAGATGCTTTACATCTCATGACTAAGCAACAGATTTAAAAACACAGGCATTGTGAAGATTCCCAGATCTTCCCTTAAGGTGCTATGAAAGTTTAGGCAAATCATATGTTGTATCCATGCCTTGGTTTTCTCATCTGAAAAACAGAACAGGACTGATCTACAACACGAGGATTTTTTTTTTAACTTTTGTAGGGGGAGGGGTGAGTGCTTACCAGTAGAAAGTACTACTAGATTATTAAACCAAAATATTTGATTTTGTGAGGTCAAATATTTGTGTGGTCAGTACTAGCATTTTGGCACTTTTATTTAGGAGAAAAGTATTTCAAAATGGTGGAAATGTGTCATTTAAAAATTCATAGAAAAGGAAAGCAGGTTTCTTGGTCATATTCAGCTAATAACTGTCAGGATTTGAAATCAGTCTACCTATAGGCAATGGCTAACTTTGGACACATGACCAAGAGTATGTGTAGCTCACATCATTAACACTGTCTCAATAGCACATGGATAATTTGGGTGACATTCGGTACCTGAAAAATTAAAGGATGTGGCGGTATGGGCCTTTGCCCTCGTAGATATACAGTGTAGGAGCTAGAACCAGAATCAAATTCCATTTTCCTGTGTTCTGGACTCGTATGCAAATCCCCACACTTGGTATTTTATATCAGGTCTCCAAAAAGCGTCTTCCATGAACCCTGAAAAGAAAGTGTCAATATTTCCTTAGATACACTTACGCCCAGCTCCATCACCTCACCAAGTCACTATCTAAGGTGGTTGAATTTCTATGATGTGATACACAACATATATCCTATCTTACATAAAATTTAATACATTGGTAAGTGATCATGGTACAAGAGGCAGGCAAAGCTGCTGCCCAAAAGATATAGATCTAATAGGAGAGTAAGGCATGGATTTTTCCCCACTCTCCTCCTCACAAGGCTGGGTGGGGTGCCGCTCCTCTGCACTCGGGAGTGCCCTGTACATTCCTCCATCCTCTGTACTTAACTTCATTGTTTGGTAGTTTTGTGCATAAGTATCTGTTGCCCTTACTAAACCTAATCTCACCGTAACGTCATCACATAGTGGATATACAAAAACTAAGGTCTCCCTTTTCTTCTTTTGTCTTTGCCTTTCATTAATTTATAAATTGATTCCTTCTTTTATCCAACAAATATTTTTAAGCACCTACTATGTACCAGCCACTTGAATACATTATGTCATTTATTCTTTAAAACTCCATCATCACTCTCACTTTAAAGATAAAGAAATTAGAAGTTAGGTCACTTGCCCACATTCAGCAAGGGGGAAAAAAAAAGAGGAAACTAGGATTTAAAATTAGATCTCTCTGTCATCAAAGTCAATGCATTTTCTCTTCCATCCTGCTATTTCCCAGGCCTAGTTGTTACATAAAAGGCAATGGAATTGAAAATAATGCTTAAGAAAGAGTGCGTATAGGCTCCTTATCTGGGGAGGAGCCAGTTGGTAATCAGAGATATTGTAGAAGTTTTAAGCACATACAGTGACCGACAGATACTAAATGACATATGACACAGCACATCCTAATGTATTTTGCAAACTTTGAAATAACCAGTACAGAAGGTCAGTTCTGTAAAACAGAGATCACTAGAGGAAGATGGAAAAATACAAGTGTAAGGGCCTCAAGGAAAGCAGCATGACAACGCAGAGCCTGAGGAGGGGCTCCAGTCTGGGCTAGAAACCAGAACCTGGTTTCAGAGAAAAGATTTTGAAGTAAAAAAGTGCCCTTAAGGCTGATCTCTACAGCTGGGAAAGGAGAATTCAAGACTTACAGGAACAGGTACCAATTAACATTTAGGAAGGCAA
>NW_006494612.1:2349240-2372771 GCF_000325575.1 Pteropus alecto | reverse complement strand
AAAGCCTCAGGAAAATGCCAAGGATTTCATCAGGATAAACTTGTACAAGAATGTTAACTTCAAGAGCACCAGATGGCATTTTCTGAGGTACTTGGTATTATAAACAGAGATTTCTGATACAGGCATTTCCTCGGAGGCAGAGAAAAATTTGTCCGCAGATTTGTATTTGAGGACTGGTAAAAGTGGCACCAAAGGAAGTCACCTACACATGACCATGCCTTGTGGAGACTTGAAGAAGTGAACCAGGCAAGAAAGCCGATTCCCCGTCTTCTGCCTGGATTTGTTTTCTCTGGTCTCCTTGAGGCTTACTGGTAATAGCCAAGCTAAAAAAAAAAAAGATCACTTTTGGTATCTCTTTTAAGAAACACACTTTTCATGTCTTTTTCCAGAACCACCCCTTTGTATGACTGGAAACTCTTTCTGCTCTTGTTCTGCCTATCAGAGGAAAAATTAAGAGTTTCTCGTGGCTAATGTATGGCATCAGCGGAGCATTAGAGAAATTTATTTTCAGTCTTGTTAATAAACAGGCAACGTTTTTCAAGATGCTGAAAGTCAGGCATTTGTTTCTCTGCTTTACACACAAAGGCCTCCGATGTTTGCGCCCCTCCCTTGCCCATTTCCTTTGCTCTCCAACTCCCCACTCCACCCCCTCATCCTGCCCAAGCCAGGAGCATCTTCTTATACCTCCTTTGTTCCCTTTCTAACTTCCACCTCTCTGTATTCTGCCATGTGGCTCCATACGCTTCACATAAAAGTCCATTGTCCATCTGATGAGTCGCTTTTCTCCTCTCTTTCATACTCCTACTTATGAGTCACTTCCCCTGGAAGTCCATCTTGCTTGTGGAGCGTCTTTCTTTCTGAACCACTTCAGATCCTGAAATGATGAAGAGAATCACAACAATACCATATTTTCCTGACTTCTTTGTCATGTAAACACTCTCAGAAAACTTCCTCTCCGAGATTTTTCATCCTTTTCCTTTTATGATGTCTTTTGAGGGACTGATATAAATCCAGGAGGCAGGGGTCTTTGAGATTTTGCTCGGTGCACTTCCTAACATGCTTGCTAGATTCTTAAATGTCACTTAGGATATGATTGTAGCCACCATAATAGAAAAAAAAAAAGTGAGACTATACTTGATGAACAAAAGCACATTTGTTTATAAAAGGCATTGAAAAGTTCAAAGGAGCCCATCAGATCTCAGAACACACATGTAATGAGAAAGATCTAGACTACAGCTGTCTTCCACTGGGGGAGATAGACCTGCTGTAGACATCGTCCATGAGGCAGAGGTGTGGGTAGGTGGTAGGGTAGACCCAGACCCTGCTGTAGACTAGACCATCCTTCATGGAGGGGAGATAAGAATAACAGATTTGGGTTTGAATCACAGCTGGTGAGGTTAACTTACTAACAAATTAAGCTCTCAAAGTCTCAGATGCCTCTTCTGTAAAATGGGACCAATACTCTGACTCACAGCCTTGCTGTGAGGTTTAAGTGAGATTATGCATGGGAGTTACTCAGCATGGTGCCTGCTACAAGGCCAATGTTCAAATAAGTTAGACTGGGATTATTAGGTGCCAAACAAGGGGCATCTGGAGAGTACATAGATGTTTGGGGAGGCACACAGCAGCATACAATCCAACACAAAGAAGCCAGCATTAGAAACAAATGGGGGCAGGGGTGGTATTTCTCCACTCCCTGGGAAGGCAACCACCCAGCCCAGAAAAACTGTAGGAACTGGGGGATGGCTCAGGCTCAATACCTGGGTCAGGAATCCATGAGTGGGGACCAGGTCTTAGAAGGCAGAAGCCCACACATACATCTGAACCAGAATTCAAGATCGCTACTGGATGAACCTTAGGGATGCCTCTCAAGCTCCTTCCTCAGATCAGGACTGATTTCAGGACTAGGATGGGCTGCTGGGGCCCAGCGCCTTTCCTTAGAAGTCTGACTGAACTCACTATTTCTTTTCTTCACATAGTAGCTATGCAAACATAAATTTATCATAAAATGAATCACTGAGAAAAGGCAGTTTGAATTTTCTCCAAGACAGCTGTGTTTGAAGACTCTTTCCTCAGAAATAAGTTCTTAGGTTTCAATATTCTGTTCTACCCAACAAACTCTAGAACTCTCTCCTTTATATTGTTTGCCCGAACAATCATTTATGCAAGGTCCCCTGCTGGTGTTACCCTTGGCCCCAAAAAGTTTTAGGCTGCTCCCTTACATTATCTTTAGATTGAATTCATTAACATTCTGTCTGATTCCGAAACGTAAAGGTGACAAACTAATATAAGTGTTATTAATGTGACAGAGAAGCATCATATTTTTTAAATGTATATATTTAGTATACTGAATTTTAAAGAGCTTAGCTTAGGTGACTAATTCTTACGAGTTTTTCTTTTCTTTTTTCTTTTTGTTTTGTTGTTGTTGTTGTTGTTACACAGGTAGGTAAGTCAAAAGAACGTTTTATTGAACTGCTACACCCTGGAATATGCACTGACTTGTGGTGAATTAGTACATTAATATGAGGTGTTTTAAAGAAGATTTCTTTTGTCATATAAGTGCTGTATTAGGTGACTACTTTCTGAAACCTACACAAATTTTCTATTCCTGAGTGTTCTGAATCTTGCAGAAGGCACTTAATCTGTTGGTGGCAGATATTGTTTTATAATCTCTAAAAAGTATCTCCTGCCAGGCCCTCCCTGCACACACTGGCCACTCAATAAGTACTGTGGCAGACTGACAAAATCTGAACTGTGTTTCCACAATGGTTTACTTTTTTTTTTTTGCATGTATTTACTGCAATATTGGGGAAATCAGTAAGTTGACTTTTCTTCTACAAAGGAGAAATAGTTGTTACTTGTAAACAGGAAAGCCCTGAAAAATCCATGAAACAGGCAAAAGCTAGGTTAGGACAGGGGAGGAGAGGGATTTAACTGGGCAAAGAGGCTTAGGTATTTCTCCACAACCATACATTTAGGAGCCGGAGAGTTTGCCAGGCATTCTACAGCTGTCATCTAAACCATAGAGTAGAAAGTTTGTTTTCAGGAAGTGTCTAGTGGAATTTCCCAACTGCATACAGATAATCTAGTAGATGGGGCAAATGGAGATTTGCTAATAGCCTCTGGGTTATGACAAAGAGTGTCTATAAGTCAGGCCATTCTTCACTTTCCTGGCAAGGCTGGAGGGAGCCCAGCAACATCACCAAAAGAAACTTTAATGTTTAAAACCCCATAGCCTTGCGGTGTTGGCATAAAGGAAGAAAGAAATGACCCCCCAAAAACCAAAAGAGTACAATTAAAAAAGAGGTCAATGGTGTCTGCATTAATAGAAAGAAGAAATTGCTCCTTCTACTATATCTTTATCACCATCCATTTTTTTTTTTCTCTTTTTTTCATACTCGGTAGTGAAATTGAGCAAATTGTAAGCCCTTGGTATACTTTATTTGTTAAAAAAAAAAGAAGTAGAATAGTCAGTTTTTCAGTTCTTCTTTATTTTCACATAGTATGAGACGGGCTGCGTTTGGAGAACTTGCCACTGGTGCTCCAGGACCTGCAGTGTTAGTGGCACCAGCTGCTGGGTTCTCCAGGTGACAACACCAGGAACTGCACTGTTCCTCCAGAGGACCCGTGGAGAGCCCTCTCGTTAGAAGAAAGGCCTCCAGCGTGGGCTGGAGGAGTATTTAAAATACTGAAATGTTGAAGTAGACAAGACCAAATGATGTGCTTTCTAAAGGAGTGAAGAAAAAATAGAAAGGAAAAATTCTTTTACTCCTCTAAATGAAACCATAATTCACAGTGTTTCAGAGGCAACGTGGTTTCATTCCATTGCCCCTTTCTTCAATTTGTATTATTTGTACAAGTCAGAATGGAAGAAATTCATCCGTAGAACAAGCTTTGCAAAATGAAAAAATGTGTTAGAATTCCACTGTCAGATAGAGGCACCAAAATCTGCATATTTAGAATCTAAATGGAGATGGAATGCAGAGATCTTTGAATAGTGATCTCTTGCTCCTTGGTATATCTGATCTTCTAAAAGTTTCCTCCCAGGTTAGTCATTTTCGTGGATCTTATTCAGCCCTTGGCATTGAATTTTCATCTGATCCTTTCCTTCTTACAGATGTGAGCTGGTCAAATAATTTTATTCCAAGGCAGAGTCCTAAAGTAAGACTTTCTTAGGAAACCCATTTATTTATGTAGCTAGAAAGCCTCCTAGACCCTTGACCCTTGTTCTCTTCAGCTCTAAAGCCCCTTTTTTGGCAGACTTCCTAACTGTCCCTTTTGACTTCACTGAGGTCAATCCAGCATATGCTTAAGTGAGACTCGTACTTTCTGCTCCAATTAGCCCAACATGATATACTATTTCATGTTTTGCTCTTGAGTTTATGCCATTTCTTCTTTCCTCCTCCAATTGTCTCTTATCCCTTAAACTTCTCCCCTCATCCACAATGAACAGAAGATCATTGTGGGCTTTGCTTTACAGGAACCAGGAATCCCAAACCTACCTACTTCAAAAATGTTAATGCTGGATCGAACCATAGAATGAAAAGAAAAAGGATCACTCTTTCTAGCTGAGACAATTAATTCCTCCTTATTGAAGAGATTAATTACATCTACTTTTTAAAAATCTCCAGCTATCTGACCACATGACACACTAGAATTTTACAAGATATATGAGAACCACTATATTCTCAACACTCATCAAGATTTGTACCACATAAAATTCTCAATGTCTTTCAAGTTAAACCAAAGAAAACTAAGTTTATTTGATCTGTATCTATTCCTTTAGTCTGTTCAATCAAGTTCATCCTTGTGCTAATATATATACTAGCTTTATTGTACTTTCTCTTTATTTAGTAATGCATTCTATCTCATATGAACATAACACTTTTGCTTTATTTATGACCCTTAATTTGAAAGTTTCTATTCCTGGATAGGATGGAGAAATAATTGGGCAAATCTTGGCCACTCTTATAAAAATTCACAGATGCTGCTTTGAATAAAACAGTTCATAATGGTTTAAAAGAGACTTTCTACTCTAACTTTCATCTCAGCAAATGAGGTGGGGGTGGGGGAGGAAGTGGATCAATGGCCAAAACCAAGTTTTAATCCCAGCTCTTATCCATGCCCCACCCATAAATATCACCTTCTAAAACAAGGATATTTGTCAGCACTTCATCGTGAGCATCATCATTAAGATTTCACAGTAGACTTCTGGTATCAAAGTTTTATTTTAATGGAAATCATCTATAAAGTGTCTTCTCTGTGAAGAATCGGGAAGGTTCATTTGGAATCTAGACCGAACGCTGTGGTCAGAGCACAGTTCCAAGAGGCTGAGTCAAAGGTTGTTGCAGTCCCTGCTGAAATGGATGCAGCACCCAGTGAAATAAAAAACTTCAACAAGTTAGGAAAGAAAGTGAAGAGGGATGTTTTCCCTTCTGACATTTCTATGTATCTAATCTGAAAATGTGGCTCCAATCCTTTTCAGAATTATTATTTTCTTTACAGCAAAGTTCTAAAAACTTGGTTTCTTTTGATTTCTCTCCCCTGGCAGAAAAATGACACATTTGGGGCCAAGGCATGAAAGCATGGTCTCTGGGGAGAAGGGGGAAGGCTATTGCTTTCCAGCCCACAAACAGTTGCAGGTGCAAAAAATGTGCACACGAAAAGGGAGGTCTGGTAGAGGCCCCCTTTCAAACGGCGGCCTTTTAAGTTCAATAAATCTCTTTGCTCTTCCCTTTGTGAGCCGTGTGCTCCCTCCCACGCTCAAACGCACATCCCATTCCTCAATGTGGCCTCCAGAAGGACTCATCGTGTTTGTTGTGAAGTTTTCCGTAATTACATAATCGGTGAAGTCTGTGAGTTTGTGTTGAGGTGGCTGAAAAATGCAAGCCTGAGGATTACAGTAACATAATTAGATGGCTTCCTGTAAGAGCCAAGTGACTTTTCCCCGGGCCGCACTCTGATTGGCTGCCCTCCGAGGCCTTCCTCTTCCCCAGTGAATCACAGCTCCATGGACATTTCTGACGGCCAACCGCCCTAAGGTGATTTATGGTGTTTGTTTGTGTTGTGGGTGAACTCTACATACACACACTGTGCCGATTTGATTAAGAAGGTAGGAGCCCCGAAACCAGAGGGCTGTGGTTTCTTGAATGCCTTTGTGTCTGTGTGGTGACAGAGCCAGTGCTTAGCTTGTCTGGGCCGTGGTACCTTGACTCATCCGCCGGTGTCTAGAGGGCTTCATTCCTTGCCTTGGGGTTTTAGGGGCAGGAAGAAAGGGAAGAGAAAAAGAAGACCACAGCCAAGTTTTAGGTGCGTAATAGAATCTGGTACCTGATATGCATTATTTCTCATGAATTTTTTTCAAGTCAGCTGGATATTAACGATTATATATTAGAACACAGACAGAACAAGAAATAGCCTTTTATGTACCTGCAAGGTTATCTCCTTGGACTCCATTTTCCCAGCACCTAACAATCCTTTGAAATGATTATTCATGTGCTCACTAAAACCCCTCTTTCTCTCTGATGTTCAGGGGTGTGTGTGTGTCTGTGCCCATTTGTTGGTTTAGTTTAGTCCTGGCACACACAGGAACTCTGGGAATTTTTTTTTTAAACATAGGCAAAGATGTGACAGCAGCTGATTGTTTTATAAATAAAATAACTGAATCCTATGGGAAACCTCTACATAACTGCCTTGTTATTTAGCTGGTTTCTATGGCAACTTCATCAAGAGACAGACGGCCAAGGGATAGCTATGAAATAAGAAAAGATGACTGTGAGGGAAATCTCTCCCTTTAATTTGTTCTGTAATAATAAACTAGAACCTTAGATTCTATAATTGATGCCAGAATGTAACATTTAATTTTAGAAAAAAACACAAATGGGAAGACAGGTGGGTCTTAAGTGGAAACAGTATATATCTAATTTTCAGGAAAGTCAGGACTGGTTCAATTGCTAATTACCATATTCAGCAGGCACAAAATCTTCTCTGGTGCAGACAGTTGATCAGAATTAGGATCCTCAAGTACAAATTTTCCAGAGGTCTCTCTTCATTTTATTTCTGTGAGAGATACTCTTTTTCTGCTCTCTGGATCCCTCATATCTGCTGCTCATTCTCTCTGTCACATTTGCTCAGAGTTACTCTAGTTTCATAAACTTATATAGGGAAGCAGTCTCTCTCCCTTTTTCTACACCTCCCTCAAAGAGTTTAAATAACATAAATCTACTTCTTAAATATTTAAAAGAATATCTTGGAAAACAGAGCCCTGTGCCTTTTTGAGAGGTAATTCTTTAATAACACATCTCCTTATTTTTTGAAAACAACTCTTCTTCATATTTGTCTTTGCCAAATTTGAGCTCCAAAGAATAAGACGGTTAATGATGTCTATATATAAATATTTGCTCCTTTGCTTTATAGAACGAAAGATAAAAATAAGATTTGTTTGGAAATTTCTAAATTTAAATTATTTCAAAATGATTGTGATAGCTCTCTTATTTATCAAATGTATGATAAAAGAAATAACAACTTGAAAAATCAAACAAGTTCAGCAATCCGGGCTTATGTTTAAGTAAAATGTGTTGCATAAATATGATTCAGGTTAAAGAGATATACTTATGCTCATACATGGCTAGTATAATAATTATCAATAGACTAATGAGAGGAAAAAGACTTTCTATAGATTTTTAAGTGTCCTTTTCAACCAGTGACATTTATCATACACTTTATGGATTAAATTAATGATTTTTCAACGTCTTCATTGACCATAATATATTCTTACTTCCCAGATAATCAGTGACCAAACCTCTATAAAATTGATTATGTATGAAACTTCAATAGAAGGGAAAACCTCCATTTTAATGTTGTTATGTAATATTATATAACATAGTAATATATTTTCAACCAGTGACATTTATCATACACTTTATGGATTAAATTAATGATTTTTCAACGTCTTCATTGACCATAATATATTCTTACTTCCCAGATAATCAGTGACCAAACCTCTATAAAATTGATTATGTATGAAACTTCAATAGAAGAGAAAACCTCCATTCTAATATTGTTATGTAATATTATATAACATAGTAATATATAAATGATATGATAAAAATTTATGATAAAAATTTATTGGAAAATTTAATCTTACTTTATATAACTTTTACATAGTTATCTATGGCTGTGTAACAAGTTATCCCAAAATGTGGTGGCTTAAAACAAACATTTATTGGTTTATAGTTTCTGTGGTTCAGGCATCTGGCCATGAGTTAGCTGGATCCCTTGACTCAAGGTCTCTGACAGGGTTACAATCAAGGTGTTAACTAGAGCCCAGCTCGGGGAGGATACCCTCTGAGTTCACTTATTGGCAGGAATCAGCTTCTTGTGGACTGTTGGTCTGAGGAATTAGTACTTGCTGGCTGTTGGCCAGAGACATCATTCCCTTGCTAAGTGGACCTCTCTGTCGGGCAGCTTACAACATGACCACTGAATTTCCTCAGAGTGGACTAGTGAGAGAGAAGTCAAGATGGAAGCCACATGCTTTTTGTACCCTAATCTTAGAAAAGATATCTCATCTCTTTCATCACATTTTACTACTTAGAAGCAAGTCATTAGATACAGCCTGCACTCAAAGAAAATGAATAACATAACGGCGTAAGTATCAGGAGGCAGGGATCATTAACGCTATCTTAAAGGCCAACTACCACAATTATCATCCACAGAGATTCCTGATTCTTCCTTGTAATTACCTAAAGTCCCTGGTGGTAATCAGAAATTGAGTCTTCTGGAAGAAACAGTACAAGATCTCAGAAAAGAGTGAACTTCAGCTTTCTGCCGATTCAGGTTTCTAAATTGTTGGTATGCATTCTTGTCCAATGATTATGGAACTAATCCTACAGACATTGGCAAAGATAAACTATGTCCAAATTAAATGAAAAGGCTATTTGATATTAGCTATTTATTAGGTTAATAGTTCATCTTTATACTAGTTATCTGTTATATTAGTTATCTATTGCCACATAACAAATTGCCCCCAACTTAATGGCTTAAAACAAACAAATAAACATTTATTCTCTTACACAGAGTTCTGTGGGTTGGGAATTTGGGAGTGGCTTAGCTAGGATGTTCTAGTTGGTGCCTTTCAGGAGGTTGCAGTCACCTAAAGGCTTGGCTGGGGCTAGAGGATCCACTTGGCTGGGGCCGGAGGTGGCCACTCATGGCAAATTAATGATGACCGTTGGCAGGCGGTCTCAGTTCCTCACCACACAGATTGCTTTAGTGTCTTCATAACATTGTCTCCAGCTTTCCCCAGAGAAAGAAAGAAAGAAAAATTGATCATGGGACATATGAGATGTGTCTCAAACATATCTCATTTAAAAATGATCCATGTCTTAGCGTTCGTCCATGTTTATGCACAAAATGTGATCGCCATAGTATTAAATTCTATTACGCAGGAGCTACCATGCCTAATGATTCAATGAATGTTCATCCCTTAGAAAGGACAAGATCTGTTGCTCACAGAGATGAAAAAAGTTCCACAGAACTGTGACATTTGATCACCAACTATCAAACTGCAGTGCAAATTTATTGTACCTATGCCTGTCTCCTTCCCTCTGAATCTCTTAGATATACCAGAGGATTACCGATGCACAGACAGCAGATAGGTGAAAGAGGGATACAAAAATATTGATGACGCTTTGGCAGAACTTCAAAAGAATGAGTACAAATATGATCACATAACCAAAATGTTCTGGAGATTTATCCATAAGACGAACAAAATAAAACCAATGCTAAAAGCCTCAACAAAGTATTTGGAGCTCACATTGGTAATGACACTTGGCTTGTCATTTCAGGCAGAGTGGCTTTGAGGAGGTAGGAGCTTAGGGCTGTCAGGTATTGCTATCAGTACGAGTCCAGTTCTACAGTAGCAAGGGTTTCTGACAAATCTTGATAGGACCTTGATTTGTTAAAACTCATTGTCCAGAAACCACCAGGTAAATACCTGTAGTAAAAGAAAACATAGGTTGATTTAGTCTGCTGCAGCAAGAGATAATCCAAAGCAGGGGAGCCATGGAGTGAGTCAGAAGAGGGAGAGCTTAAGGACAGGTACTTGTAGGACCTGGGGCTGAAATTAGTCATAAGATAGTCTTGGCATGGATTGTTTAGAATTTGTAAACCAGGCAGGCAAGTTGCTGGAATAGTCAGAGGTCTCATTTTTAGAACACATGATCTTTGTAGATTCACTGTGATGTCATGGTTCAATCTTGGAACATATGGATCTAAACGAAGAGGTATTATACAATTTTGACCTTAGGTCATTTATCTGCAGACCATTTTGCAAACTATGATTTCTGTTTCAACTTTTATCGTTAGTTTATAGAAGGGCATCTGAACTAGCCACTTCCCATTCCTTCATGTCTTGTGAGGAAGTCTCTAACCAAGGCATATCTGATGAAAAATCCCTTTCTTCCACTCATGCTCTTCTTTTTCATAACAAGACTCACTCCCAAGCTTGAGGGGAAAGAAAGAGCTCGGAACTGAATCAATTCTATTATTACCTTTCCACACAGTGTTTTCTCTAATGATAATTCCACTGCAAAATCCCATCCTTTAAAAAGTATTTTCCATTGTTTCTCCCTCCTCTACTCCCCATCTTCAGCCATCCACCCCTGACTTGGAAGATAAAATTATGTTCCCTCTTTGTATTTCTGTGCCTGGTAAAGTACTTGGTACCTAGCAGATGCTTAGTCATTATTTTTGAATTGCTTTGATAATATCTAATTAATTTTGCAGTAGATATTATTAAAATAGTTTGGTATTTCTGTTACCTCAGCTCTTTCTAAGTTCTCACCGAATTCCTACTGAACAGCTTGACATTGTTCTCTGACCAATGTTTCATAGATATTAGTTTTGCTTTTTATTTTATTCCAATTATTGATTGATAGTAAGTTCCTAGGAATAGGGCCAGCCTCTTTTATTTACTTGGCACAGTCTAACCCACTTCCATGCCCCTTCAGAATCAAGACAAGTCTCAAACCTTCTAAATACTTGTAGGTTTCGATTATATTTTGAGATATTAATTTATATGTTGTTTCCTGTATTTCTCCTACCCCTCATTTTTTTCCATTCGAGAAGGCAGTTGGCTCCAAACTTCATTGCCTCAGGGAAGGCTTGAGGCTAGATATGAAGCAGGAGCAGAGCATCCGTCATTGTGGTTTTATTTTCCAACGGCCTAAACCGTTTGGTGAATGGAAAAAGTTTGGTGTGGATAATAAAGAATGGGATTCCTAAGTTCAAAAGAGCAACTGGAGAAGTGGAGAGAGCAGGCAATTGCCAGTTTCCTCCTTTCACTGTCCCCAGCTAAAAAGAAATGATGGGATGGAGAATGTAGAGAGAAGAGAAAGAGTTCTTGGCGTCCAGGAGTGGTGTGGACTCAGGTCCTCTCTTCGAGGCAGCAATTCCAAAGAGGTGGCAAGTGCTTGAAGGAGAATGGCTATAAGGTGCATCTAAGCTGACTGACCAGGAACCATTTTACAAAAAGCCCCTCCACTCATGGGTTCATGGTGGGTCCCCAGACAGTGTGAGTGAGATTCATTCTCAGGCTTTGGGACAAGGCAGGTGAGGATGCTAGAAGGACTGAGAATAACAGGACTTGGAATCAGAAGTTAAATTGCTGTAATCTATAGAAGATGTGCTGTTCTTACACACCTGAGTATGTGAAAATTTCTATCTGCTACATTTGTTTGGTTGATTCATTTGCTAGTTATATAAATTTGCCAAAGTTATTGCCCATCGCATCCTAGAAGGAGGAAAAAAGTTCACGTCCTATTATGATTCATTAAAATGAATATATTATATAATTTTGGATTTCAGCTCTGTCACTAATTAGCTGTGTAACTTTGAGAAAATCATCTCAGTATTTTTAGTCTTAGGTGTATTGTATGTTTTTAAAATATAGGTAAAATAATATTTTCTACTTTGTTGGGATGACATAAAGATAAATTGAGATAATATCTATATAGTGCTTAGCAAAGGAACTGTAATGACAGCTATCGTATACAGATTTTTTTTTTAGGACTGAAGAGCCTTAATATTCATGTAAACCAATTAGTAATGATCTTATATTATTCAAATTTTGACAATAAAAAATATCCTTATTTCTTTCAAAAAGTAATTAATATTTCTAAGGAAATTTAGCAATATTTATGGAAGAAATGGACAAAAATATTTTCTCAAATTAAAAAATTCTCAACCAAAAAATATAAAACAGGAAGAAAGTTATGCATCAAAGTTTTTAACTGTTAAAAAGGTATAAGATGAAAACACAACTAAGTTATGAGATACAGCACATTATAATTAAATTAAGCCTGAATTCAGTTGTAAATGCTCATATATTATATGCTCATATCAGAAAAGGAGTCTTATTTTTTCCACGATGAATTTATAAGCTATATGTCAATGAAATCTAATTTTTTGCTGATAGATGGAATGCCGTATATAATGATGAGGAATGTGCTAAAAGCAAGAGCAGTAAATGGCAATCTTCTGACTTACTGTATATGTCACTGGGAAGAGTAATTGTTTCTCACAAGTAGAGGTGAAGTCAGGGACTATTATCATCCATATTTAAGTGGTTTGTTCTTTTCTTCCCCACCCACCAACTTGATTAAATAATGATTTGGCTCACAAGAGACTTGAGTTTGGAGGCTCCAAGTTCATTTACAGTCAAGTTTGTAAATGTCTCTGGTGTTCAGCTTTAGAGAAGTTCAGAGATAAGAAAAGGCTCCACTAAGTCAGCACCAGACAGGGTTGGTGGGTGGGTGAGGGTGGGTGGGGGTGCACTCTCAAGGAGAGACAGCAAGTCACCAGATAGAGAGCTAGAGAATGAAATTAAACTCATGAGGCCTGAGTGACAACTACAAGTCTGACTTTAATAGTATGTTTCATTGTCTCAAGCAAATCCTAGGGGGTAGGAAGTAGTAAGGGAGGTGATGTAGAAGCCACCCCTTAAGGAAAAACCTTCTCTGACTGAAAAAAAAATCAAGGGCTTGATGGAAGATTCCAGTACAGTAGTTTCATATGATATTCAGGGGACACAGTTCTCTGGTTGACCAGGTCTTCAATGTCAGCCAGGTAAATAGTATTAGAGTCACATTTCTGCCTCAGCGTTTCCATGAAGAAACACCCCAACAACTGTGATCTCAATGGGCATTTTAATTAGTACTACTGGTGTCAGAATTGAGTTGAATTCCAGCTGGTGTTGGAATTGCTCGATGGTGTGTGAGAACCCACGTACACTCGTTAGAACTGGTGTTCAGAATCCCTTTAAGGTGCTTGTCTTAATGTCTTTTTAAATTTTTAAAATTTACCACTGTGAGTCACATTACTGAACTTCTACTGTGTTCAGAGTTAGGCATTAGGATTCACAATGTACAATGTCAAGTATTTGTTCAGAATTGTAACCTAAATTCCTCTAGCTTCTAAGTCAATTTTGGGAGAAACTGGGAAAAGGGTAAATGTAGGATGTCAGCATTTCTTTTTCAGAACCTGCTCTGTGTCAAGAACTAAGGTAGTTCTTAGTTTTAATGTATTGTCTCATTTAATTATTGTAAAAGTTCACTGTGGCGGGCATGCAACATACTTCCATATGAAGAAACAAACTCAGAAGTTAAATTGCCCACAGACCCACAGCCTAGTAAATTGAAGAGAAGGAATTTGTAGCAAGATCTTCCTATTATCACTAATTGTGCTCGTTCCTCCACAATTACTACCTCCTACAGAACAAGGGAAGAATCTTATGTTATCATTTGGAAGAATAATGTATTTTAGCCTTTTCTCACTTTACCTACTTGTATATGTGTATGTTTTTAATAAGTAAAAAAAAAAAAAATCTTTTTCCCTATTATTAAAACTATGATTTGACAAGATAATGAGTTAGTTGCTTCATTTATGATGCATGCCAATCCCCATGACATGCTATGTATTTTTAGAAGGTGAACTCTTAAGTTAACCTTAGAATTAGTTCCTCAGAAAATACTTGCTCACAAAGTTTTATAGTCTAGATAGACTAGACCTCAAAATACATTTAGGAAAGAACTCTTAGTATTATGGTTTTCTTTTCATAATAGGCGTTCTAATACACTGAGAAGAGGAATGAGGAAAGCAGATATCAGAAGTAGTTGAGATATTACAAAATACATAAAAAGAAATGTACAGTGTTTATTATATCTCTAAATCTTTGACTCATCTTCTATGAGTACAAAAATTTGTTTTTTTCTATCTAAAGTTTCTTGACATATTTTACTAAGTTTAATCTCAATTTATATATTTGTTTTCTATTATGAAGTCTATCATTATTGTAAAATGACCTATTTCTGATATATATGTGTATATATATATATATATATATATACACACACACAGAGATTTAGATGATGTAGATATAGATATATGATATGTGATATATATGATATATGTATATATATAACTTTTCCTTCTCTGGAAATATTACTGAATAATATGCCTTTTTGATAAATATTAATAGTTAACTTCTCATTACAGTGGTTTGTGTATAGATATTATTGTGGTTGCAAATAATGATAATTGTCCTGAAAAAGTCGCTGACATCCAGGAGCTGGCCTGATATTATTAGCTAGGCCTGGATATTCTTCTATTAAATAAACAAATTTCACAGAACATCAAAATCAAGGCCACAATCAAGGATCCAGACAAAAACAAGGCCACTCTGTAATCATGTCTAAGCAGAGACATGAACAATGTCCAAGCCACAAAATACCAAACATGTTCCTATTTTAACTAATATAGATAATTGTTGCATTTTTACTAGTTACAGGGTTAGCTCTGGTCTATTTTTCCATACCTCTAGAAAAGATTTATTAGTATACCCAATCATAGAGTAATCCCCACTTCATGACAGCATCTGATCCAGAAATAAGCCCTGCTTCTTTAAACCTTCCCCTAAATCACTTAATACAAGCCAAATTACAGAATCAGTCTTTCCCAATACCTTGTTACTGAGACATCTCCACAATTCTTCATTCACTTCATTCCCCAGCGAGGCTTCTCGCTCACTGCAATGAGTAATAAACCCAAATTATTTAACAACAGGTATGTTCCTGGTAGTCTTTGGAGGATAGTGATGATCTCTTCATACCAAGCTTTTTTCCTTCTTTTTCATATCTTATTATATTGACCAGATTCTAAAATAACGTAGAATAATAATAGTGACAGCAACCAAACCAATTCAAAGAGACTAACATGATTTACGATGGAACTAAGACTTGCTTCTTTTTTAAAGTGGGCTCTATTATCATATGAACTAAGAATAGTTCTATACTCTGAAAAATATTTATTTTAAAATTGACATAACATTTTAATATTTTTGCCTATTATTAAGTTTTCTGTTTTAAAATTTTGTAATGAAAAGTTATTTTGATAAACTTTGCTCCCAAGAATTTCTAGGATAAATTCTTTTTAGTTGTGCTAAATTGTTCTTTTAATTAATTCTAGTTAAACTATATAATTTATTTTATTCATGTGACAAATTGTCTTTAAATACCCACTATATACCAAGTTCTGTTTTAAGTAATATAGATATTGAAATTTTAAATATCATAAGGAGGGAGGTGACTGTGGCTATAAAAGAGTAGTGTGAAGAATCTTTACAATGGAACTGTTCTGTATCTTGGCTATGGTGGTGGTTACATGTGACAAAATTGCGTAGAATGAAACACATGCACACACAGAGATGAGTACATGTAAAAATGGTGAACTCTGAATCAGGTTGGCAGACTCTATCGATGTCAGTTTCCTGGCCGAGATATTGTACTTTGGTGATTCAAGATGTTGCCATTGGGGGAAACTGGGTGAAGTGTACATAGGATCTGTCTGTACAACCGTATGTGACTTTCTTACAACTGCATATGACTCTACTATTACCTTAAAATGATTTTAAAAATTATATAGTCCCTGACATCATGTAGAATACAATCTAGTAATAGAAATGGCTTCAAAGAAATACACAAAGAACTACATGATAACTGCTATCATGTAGTTAGAGGAAAAGTGTTCGGTACCCTAAGTGCATACAAACATAGAAATTGAATCTGTACTCAAGAGTCGAGAAAGACCTCCCTGAGGATGCAACATTGAAAGCAAAGCCTAAGAATATGTAGGAATTTGCTAAGAAAAAAAAAAAGAAAGAAAGAAAGAAAGGAGAAAGATAAAAAGATTTTCGCCTTTGAAAGAGTGGGGTCCCAGCAGAGAATAGTGATCATGAGAAAGGTTGAAGAAATAGTTTGGGGACAGGTCATACTGGACCTTATGAATTATAGTAACTTTCTTATGAGAATAATGAGGAGCCACTAAAATGTTTTCAGCAAGGAAATAGTAATATTAAATTTAGATTTTTAAACTATTACTTTGACTTTCAGGCAGAGAACAGCTTGGTTGGAAAGGATACCCAAAACTATGCAGAAAAAGAAGCTCTTGTAGGAATCCAGGTTAGTGAAGGGTTCTTGGAATTGGGTGGGGACAGTGAACATGAGGATAAATGAATGAATTCAAGAGGTACTACACAGATTTGGTAATGATTTGAATGTGAGATGTTGATATCATACCCAGATTATACCCCGATTTTGACACGGGCAATGGGATGGATGAAGAAGCCATATTGCCAGGTGAGAATAATTAAAGGAAGTGCAGATCTGAAGTGGGAAGGAGAATGATATGGTTCAATTTTAAAACTAAGATAAGGTGCCAATGAGATTTCCAAATACAGATTTTTAAGTAATCAAGTAGATATTTCCAGCTGGAACACAGGAAAAAAAGGTATGGGCCAGAGATAAAAGTTCTTAGTCTTTATCCACAGAAAATACCTTCCAAGACCCTCAATGGATGCCTGAAACCACAGATAGCACCAAACCCCAAATATACTGTTTTTTTCCTACACCTATATGCCTATGATAAAGTTTAATTATAAATTAGGCACAGTAAGAGATTAACAACAATCACAATAAAATAGAATAATTATAACAATAAGCTCTAATATAAGTTATGTGAATGGATTTGGGGGCATTATTAAGTAAAATAAGGGTTTCTTGAACACAAGCAGGGCTATACCATGACAGTCGATCTGATAACCAGACCACTGCAAAGTGACTAATGGGCACGGAACATATACAGCATGGCTACATCTTGGATGGGACAGAAAGGGATGGCTCGAGATTTCATCACACTAATCAGAATGGCATACAATTTTAAACTTATAAATAGTTTATTTCTGGAATTTTCTATGTAGTATTTTCAGACCATGGTTAACCGAAACCACAGATAAGAAGAGACTACTTGATATTTAAAGTTAAGAGGGTAGTTACGGCCATTAAGGGAGAATGAGAAGAGAAGGAAAAGAAAGGACCCAAAGAAAATTCCTGATAAACTTGAACATTTAAGGGTCAAGGAGATTTAGAAGAAGCAGCCAGGGATAGAGTGGAAATCCAAGAGCAATGTTGGGGGAGCTAAGAGAAGAGAGTGTTTTGAGAAAGAAATAGCAGACCCCATTGAAGTTTCTGCTGAGGAGTGAAGTCAGATGAGGCATGGGAATAACTGTTGGATTAAGCAACATGAAGATCATTTATAACTGGGATGAAAAAGGGGAGAAGAAATGCAAGTGGAGTTAGGCTTGCAACTTTGGAGGAAGATGAAGGAGTTGTAGCAAGGTGGTATCAATTTTCTCTACAAAAGTACAGACAATGAGAAAGGAGATTTGCAGAAGGTAGGAAATAGTCGTTGCGAGAGAAAACAGTGAGTAGACTAGAAAAACATTTCAACTATGGATCGTTCCCAACTTATAATGGTTCGACTTAACAATTTTTTTGACTTTAGGATTGTACAAAAATGATACGCATTCAGTAGAAACTGTACTTCGAATTTTGAATTTTGATCTTTTCCTAGGCTAGGAATATGAGCTATGATACCCTCTCGTGATGCTGGGCAGTGGAAGCAAGCCAACGCTCCCAGTCAGCCATACAATCGCAAGGGTAAATAACTGATACTCTACAGCGTACTGTGTTGCCAGCATTTTTTTGGATACTGTGTTCAGTGAATTACATGAGCTATTCAATACCTTATTATAAAATAGGCTTTGTGTTAGATGATTTTGCCCAACTGTAGGCTAATGTAAATGTTCTGAGCACATTTAAGATAGGCTAGGCTAAGCTATGATGTTCAGTAGATTAAATATATTAAATATAGTTTAGACTTATGATATTTTCAACTTACCATGCATTTATCAGGACATAACCATATTGTAAGTCGAGGAGCATCTATATGGAGGTAGATATTTTTTTTTTTAAGTTTAAATAAAGAGAAATTATCTAAATTTTCTCTTGGATAAGAAGACTCAGTATTGCAAAGATGTTAATCCTCTTTACATCTGTCATTATATTTGATGTGGTAATCATAATTATTATTGAAATTACAGTTGTATTCCCCACTTATGGAGGGCTTAAATGTGTCAGGCACTGGGTTAAATGCTCATAAAGCCCTAATCAAAATCACAAGTTCAGGGGAACTTACAAAATGACTGTAAAGTTTATCCAAAAAATAAACATGTAAAAATAGCAAAGAAAATTCTGGGAAAGAAAATAGCAAGTGTGGATTAACCAACTGTAATTGTGGTTTGCAACAATAGATAGCTCAATGGAAAGAACTCAAAAATGATCACAAGTTTCTGACAGGATAACTTTGAAAAAGTTGGGTTTTCAAGTCAGTGGAAAACAAAACAGATTTACAATAAAAAGTTTTGAGACACCTAAGTAGCCATTTGGGAAATAATAAAGCCACATCTCTGCATAATTTCATATGCTCAAATCAGATAGATCAAATATATAAATGTAAAGACACTAAACTATAAAAGAATGAAACAAAACTGAATAATTTCATAATATTGTACTAAAAAGACCTTTTCAAATATAGAGTAATATCCATCATTGATTTGGCAAAAATAAACATGTATTTACACACACAAACAATGCCAAAAGATGAATGTTAAACTGGGGAAAATATTGTCAATTTTTAGGATGAAAGATTGAGCTCTAAAGGATCAATCAAAAATATGGAGAGCCCATTTTTAATAAGAAGGGCAAGTGACATGAAAAGACAGTTCAAAGTAAAAGAAATACACATGGTTAATAAACATGTGTAAAGATGCCAGAACTTTGTAACAAATTTTAAAAAGCCAAAATTAAAACAACAAAGTGATGCTAATTTTTATTTATCAGATTAATCAATCCAATTAACATCTAGTTATCCCAGGTGTTTTTAATATTTTCTTATGCATGTATTTTATATAATATTCCTTGTGAGCATATTTTCCATAATAAATTTTAAGTTTTAAATAAGTTTAAAATATTAAAATTTTACCAATTTAAAATAATATGATTAGTAGTTTAAATGGAAACAGATGCTTCTAAAGAGCTTGATAATGCTTGAGAGGTGTTTTTTTTTTAAGTCAAACTTCAACAGTCTTGTTTAAATGCTTAATTTGATTGTACATTTTGTGAAAAAGAATGTGTTAGACTTCAAAAGCAATCTTTTTTAAATGCTTACGAAACTATTTTCCTCCATTTAATTATATTTTATTGAATCAACAATATTTCTGAGAGTGCAAAGTTAACATTGGAATGTCAAAGGCAAACTACACTAGAATCATAGCCTAATGACCTTTCTCTTTCATCAGCTGGCAGTGAGAAGAGCAATTGATAAAGCTAATATTTCTTCATTTCTTATCTCTTTATTCTTTCATTTAACAAATATTTATCGAATGTCTACTCTGTGCCAGGCACAGAGCTAGGTTCTGGGAATACTTTACTGGATGGATAAGAGCTAGAGAATCCCTACCCTCAGATTTTATCATCTAAATAGGGCTAAGGAAAAGTAAGCTTGTATGTGTATTACGTAACAGAAATCTCCCCTTTGCCTCGATTCTTTCAATTTGGTAACAGTGTAGTGCTGCCCAGGGTAACATGTTACTTCTGTGACTATACTAGATACTCGTTTTGGGGTGGTTGAGGCAACTTACTTAAAGTATCTTTCTAAATACTATGTGACACCTAATGCATTTAGGTCATAGAATTCCTCCAAATTAGTAAGACCAAAATTTTTGGCAACATGAGAAAGATTTTCCATGTTTAAATGAATCATTAAGAATAAGTAAATCACAGATATAACAAATGTTCTAGAATTAAGAAGATAAAGATGTATCTTACGGAGCATCATAAATCTCAGAATAACCCCAGTATGTGTCCATTTGTCTCTGTCAACAAATACTGGAAAGAATCAAAAGAAATAGTCAAACGTAATTCCAAATAGTCTCTGATTTTAAAAACCCACTAAGCTAATATATACTTTCTTAGGGGGGAAAAAAAACCCATAGTATATATACTAAAGAATTAAAATAGTTTCATAAGATACTTTATAGAGTTCCTAAATTATATTAGATTGAACCATGTGAAGTTGCCAAAATTTCTTATTTTTAATCTACAAAATTGGCAATTTCACGTGGTTTATCCTAATAGTATGGCATCTTTTAAATTCCTAAGAGGAAATCTGTAAGGAATGAGTAATTTATAGAGTTCTCACTATGAGCCATATTGTCCTAAATCCTGTCTGACATCAATCCAAGGTCTTTACCTGGAGTCCATAGACTCCTCCCCAAAAAAGTCCAAGGCTAGAATTGGAGAGGATCTTTGAACTTGGATGAAAAAAAAAATTACATATTTATTTTCACTAACCTCTAACTGGAACTCAGCATTTCTTTCAAATGCTAAGACACAAGCAACAAACTGGCAACATTAGCTGCACCTTTGTCTTTGTCACCAACGGAAATCACAGATATTTTCATGTTGAATTACAGGTGTGACAGCTATCTCTAAATAGCACTTATACTTATCACAAACTTGAAATTTCCCGTTGATACTACACCTACTTTTAAATTTTATTATTTAATGCATGTATTATTAATCACAAGTTTGTTTTTTAAAAATATTTGAGTAACTGTAATATGATTGTTTTGCTTTATAGCCGTAAATCTTTTATGTACTTGTGTCATGAGCCAGGTCCTGGGGATTCCCATGTACCTTTCAGTCTTACTAGGATAAATAGTGACAAATATCACCATCTCAAACTCTACTCTTTCCATTTATACAACAGTAGATATGGATGTGAGAGCCACCTTCACTCTCCTTAAAGATCTCCGGGGAAACTCATCACTATGGGGACATCCTGGCTGGGAACGGCCCACTAGACAGCATGTTGTTGAGCTCCCTCTGTTGCTGTTCCTTCTCTTGATTCACTGGTATCAAGCTCCCAACAGTGTGGTGGTTGCAGACTATGGCTCTGCATTTGGATAACCTGCATTTAAATTCCCACCTCCAGGTTCCTAGAGAGAGAGCCTTGGACAAGTTAGTTAACCTCTCAACCTCTCTGTGTCTTAGTTTGATCATCTGTAAATGAAGTCGATACTATTACTCTCTTCACAAAGATATTGTGGGGATTAAGGGAGATGTTTACAAAGCAGTTGGCATGTAGCTTTATAAACACTGGACATCTTTATTATGACTAATACGAATACCACTGCTTTTTCTGTGCATCTGCTTTCCCTTTTCAATCCCCATGATGCAAGTGAATTCTACTTCAATGAAGCAAGGAAGGGTTCAGGAACTGATAAAACTGATATTTCTCTCATCAATTATAGATTTGTTGTAGTAGGGGAAACTATGAAACAAATTTTTTCAGTTTTTTGGTTAGAAAGAAAAGAATGTGCTGGAAGGCCTGACTCTCAGCAATAAAAACACATGCTTCCAAGGAGTCACCTTCTAAGGTGGTATAAAATTTTTGTTTCCAATGCATTGTAAGTTTTCACAACTTATGCTAACATAAATAATTAACTCATTTTAAAGCTATGGATCTTTGAGCTTTATTCTCATGCTGTTCTTAGGGCTTATGCTCTAGAATCAGTGTATAGTTGAAACCTATAATTGTTCTAGTAATAATTATGAACTTCTGATGATTGAAGCCCCTTTGATGGACTCAAGATGGAGAGATTGGAAAACCAGCTTGTACTGGTTTTCCAGTACAAGCAATTACTATGTATCAAGTGCTATACATAGTGTTTTACACATTCTCATTGATCATCATGACAGCTCTGTGAAATAGGAATTGTGGCGCCACTTTAATAGATGAAAAAATGGAATTTCACAAAATTGAATAATTGTTCAAAAGTAAAACCAGCCAGAAAGAGGCAATGTCAGGATTTGAATGCTGGTCACTGTGACTGCAGGGTCCACATTCCATCACATAACCCACCCCAGTTACCATTCATGTTAAATGTGCTGCTAAGGTGGTAGCTGCAGAATATTAGCTTCACAAGTAAAAACTGCCCCCTTCCCCGTACGCCCAGAACACCAAGTAGCTTATATTCATTATTGCCAAATTTCATAAACTGACATGAGATTAAAATCATTAATTTTAACCTTATTAATAACACCATAATCTTTGCTAAAACTGCCCAGAATCCATGGCCACATAACACAATGCTATGTCAAAGGTTAAGCAAAAATTAGAAAGTGAGCAACTTAACTAAAAAGAACATGCTGAAGCTTAGATTTTTCTGGATAAGAATAAAGTGGTTCCGGTATACTTAAAACTTATCATTTATCAAAGTCCACAGGAGGAAAGGTGTTATCTTTTTCTGCCGAACTCCAGGTTCACCAGACAAGGCATATTGCAGAACAAGAAAGTCAAGAGGTTATCTCCCACAAACATTAAGAGATTCTCAATAGTCAGGGAATGGTGCTTTGGATGAAATTCTCAAAGATCTTATCATTTGGCTAATGGTTTTAAAAGTGAACTTTTTCCTTCCATTTGGCATTCATGGATCATACCATAAATGACTGCCTTGGGTTGTAGTTAGCATGGGTGTTAACTATTTCATAGCTCTGTGTCTATGTTTACCTATGTTAACTATTTCATAGCTCTGTGTCTATGTTTCATAGCTCTGTGTCTATGTTTCTCAGAAACTAATTTTCCATATTATGTATTCCCTGCTGACTTTTAAAATAAAATTCAGCCAAGCTTGGAAAAATGCCTTGGGCTCATTCAGTAAAGCGAATCCCATAAAGTGAAGCAGAGGTGAAAATGCATGCCCTAAGGTATTTATCTTCATTGCTATATGCAGTGTTTTCTGATCTAAATTCTCTATGAAATATATTTTATTCCTAAGAAAGCAGGTTCTACAGTGACATTTCTTCATTTTTCATCTGATCAGTAGCCTGTCGTTTTCTGACAAAGCGAGAGAGGGTTTGCCCCTTGTGGTGTAACACCAGCAAGGGCACCCACAGGCCACCTCCCATGATGACCTCCTTGTTGGCAAATAGCCTTCAAAGAAAGCTTGATCAGCAAATGAAATGGCCACAGAATGGTTCAACTGTGAAATCAAAAACCATGGGTGCCTTTCT
>NW_006494612.1:2326445-2349173 GCF_000325575.1 Pteropus alecto | reverse complement strand
GGGAAAGAATATTGTTAAAGATTTGAGAGAAATTAGAATCTTAATTCCATCTCACTAGACCTTTTTTTAGGGGCCTATACATTCTTTGCCCCCTTGGGGGGATTTGAAATAGCACAAGAATCATTTTCTAAAGAAAGAGCTGAAGAGAAAGACCAAGTTAATAAGTGAGCATCATGCAGCAGACCTTCCTGGCTCTTAAAAAAGGCATTATCATATATAATTTAGTCAAGTAATATTTACTGATGCATTTTACCTACTGGACTCTGTGCATATAAATACAGTTTATCAAATCGTGGTTTTAAAAAATGCAACCAATTTTGTCAAATCAAAGCCAAAAATAACAGGATTTCTTTGATATAGACATAATCATTCTATCTTTCTACTTTTAATATTATTTTTTGATGTAGTGCAGATCAGAAAATACAAACAAAAGCACATCCTTCTTCAAGGGAACTTTAGAGTAAGAAGAAATTATAGTCTCTAAGTCAGTCATGTGATGATCAACATATTGACCAGCTGTCCAACAGTTATTTCAAAGTCTTCACCCAGTTTTGAAACCCTAAGGGTTCGTGTTTGTCTTTGGCCCAAGCATACCATTTACGATGATATGAGAGGATGTATTCTTACAAGCAAAGGGCAGTGTGTAGCCCCAATTCTGTAAGAAAAAAAAACATGATTCATATTGTCATTATCTTAGGTCCTGGCTTATCATAAGCTAGCTTATCTATCATGCACCTTGACAAGTGTTCTGTTTCTACCAGTCTGACTCTCTAAGACCTTGTTTACAACTGAGATGATAAAGGCTTTCATTCATATAGGCTTTTTTAAAAAACCCTATTCAATATCAGATAAATTCAAATGGAACATTATTAGAAAATGGTTGAGCAGAGACTGGAAATATTTGTGGAGAAATGGTGCAGGCAAAGAGAAACCATCTCAGGAAAATAACTATCTGCCCTCAAATATATCAGAAAGCTAGATCTACAATTCACTTCCTTATGGTCTGGGTTCAGGGAGTGAGGGGTTACTTGCACCGATGTTTGCCTAAATTCTCCATTCAAGAGCATCCCACCAATTGACTGAGACTGATAGTAGGGTGGAAAGGACTTGTGAATGGTACAGGGGAGGGGTTACTTTGGAAAGATTATTCTTAACCATACTTCCATAGTCAAGGAAAGAAAAGAGAGAGCCTCAGAGTCCTGCAACAATGGTAACTCCTCTGCTTTAGGGATGCCTAAGTTAGGAAGTACAGTTTACAATATGAGTTAAACTCTATTTTTAGAAAATGGAAGGAAGGTACAGCAGGGAAGAGAAAGGGACAGACTTCTGCTCTGATGGCAGCTCCCAGGGCAGAGGAGCTGGAGCCATCAGGTTTCCTAGTGTGCTGCTCGGGCACACTGGCCTCCAGTTCATACAGAGTGATAATGGCAATGCCCAGTAACTATCGAACCCTCTAGAGTTAGATCATATGAGTTTTCATGACATTGTTTGAATGCCCAATACAAGATGAAGTATGACTTAAGAGCTACTTGTTTCTATCTTATTGATGAATATCGTGAGACAGGAAGAATTAATAAGATGGCTAGTAGAGGACAGAACTGTGTCTCAAACCCATCTCTTTTGATTCCACATCCTATGCTCTTGCCGCAGGACCAAAGTTGTTGCAGCAACTTATTTTGTGATCTGTTCTAGGGTGTAGCATTGGCATGTAAGGAATTCAAGCTAAACTGTGAATCTAGCATCTAAAACAAGAAAAGGGGAGAAAGTAGGCATTAAATGAGATTTTCAGTATTAACGTGATACCGTTATAGCAGTCCCTTAGAGATGAACTTAGTGGAAGATAAGCCACTCACAGTCCTAAGCACCACATATGTTTACCTGACCCAATTACAAACAAAAACAGTGCAGGATTAGATATTGAGCTAGTATGAATCAAAATATGGAGGCAGTGCGTGCAGGGTGCGTGTGTGTGTCATGTGAAGTGTAAGAGAGAGAGACGGAGAGAGAGAGATGAGTAGAGAATCTGAAATAAGTTGAGTTGTATGTGTGTATGGAGATGTGGAGCAAAAACATGTATTTGTTGGGAGAGAGAGGATAGAGAGGGAGAGAGGGAGAAAGGGAGGGAGGAAGGGTGGGAGGGAGAGAGAGAGAGAGAGAGAGAGAGAGACTGAGGAGAAATGGTAGGGGAGAGTGTAATTTATGTGTTTTCTGCCTCCTTCTTTCTTTAGGTGTTTAAAGAGCAGACAGAGAGAGAGACTCAGGAATGGATCATTCTTATATTTAAATTATACCTCATGACTGAGAAAACTGCTCTCTGTATGCGGATGTCTGAGTTTTATTAAATTTTCATCTCTCCTTCTACAACTTTTCTCATAATCTGAGCACAGACTGAAAGTAGAGTGGCAAATCCTTACCGACCACATTCTGATGCCCTTTCTATTTCAGTGTATTCATCTTCTTTTGTGTTTGTGAGGAAATGCCTAGATGGATTAGCTGAGATTGTGCACAGCAGCATGTAGTCTGGGAAAGGATAATGATTGTGGTGCTGTAGCACGCGTCAGCTGACTTGTAAAATTTCCTGACAGCACACTTATTGCATGTTGTAAAACCCTTGGACATGTACTTGGGGAAAGCTCTTATGGCCACAATAACACTCTATGTGCCCAAAAGTTATTTTCAGCCAAGTCGGTGGCATTAGTGGTAAAGTGAAGTTGCTTCTCGGGAAAACTTAAAGTAAATGCCAGTAAAATCAAATGCACATTTGTAAAAAATAGATAATGTTCATACCAGTAACACTGCTCACTTTTATTAAAATTATTTTTTCTAGAGCTCTCCATAAGTGATTTTTCTACTAATAGAGATTAGCTTGGATTGTCCTTTATTATATTAAAGGAATGGTCTCCATATGCTGCCTTCATTTTCTTACTTTCATTGTGGCTTCAAACCAGCACACTCCTATTTTTCACCTCTCCTCCACTGAAATGGCATCTCAAAGATCACCAGGAATCTTTCTTTGCTGAGTGTAGCATCCTTTTCTTAGTTCACATCATAGGCTTACTTCTTCTCCAATCTTCTCTATGCTTTTCTGACTCCTCTTCATTCTCCAAGTAGAGAATCTGAGTTATGGACTCTCTTCCCAGATGAGTGCAATATTTCAGTACACAAAAACACAGACTGTGATTAGATGCTATCCGCACCTAATAGATAATAAATAACAATGACAAAACCAACTGCTGACAGGAATACAAAGCAACAGAATTCTCATTCACTGCAGATGTGGATGCAAAATGGTACAGTCACTTTGGAAAACAGTTTGGCAGTTTCTTGCAAAGTGTACACCTGCCATTCTACCCTGCAATCCTGCTCCTAAGTATTTACCCAAGAAAAATGAAAACTTATGTTTCCACAAGAATCTCTATGCAAATGTTTATAGTGTCTTTATTCATAATCAACAAAAACTGGAAACGACTCAAATATACATCAATTGGTGAGTGGATAAACACACTGTGGTAAAGCCACACAGTGGAATACTGTTCATCAGTAAAAAGGAATGAACTATCAATACTTGTCACAACCTAGATGAATCTCAGTTATGCTTAGTAAAGGAAGCCAAACTCAAAAGCCTACATACTATATGATTCCACCTATGAGACATTCTGGAAAAGCAAAAATATGGGATTAGGAAACTGACTAGCTGTTACCCAGGGGCTGGGCTTTAGGGAGGTTGACTATTAAGGGGCATGCAGAAAGTTTTGGAGAGAAATAGAAATGCTCTAGGTCTTGATTCTGGTGGTGATTACAGAACTGTATGTGTTTGTTAAAACTGTGTACTCTAAAAAGGGTGAATTTCACTATATAAATTATACTTCAATAAACCTAACTAAAAAAAATTTTTTTTGTTCTAAAAATCAAGAGTGTTGTGGTTCGGGTAAATTTTCTACCATAAAAACTCTCTCATGTTTTTCCTTTCTTTTCTCTCACTCTATACTTTCTTTCTAGGCTCTCATCTTCTCTTGTGGCTTCAAGCACGGTCTGCATACTGGTGACTCCAAATTTTACATCTTCTGAGCTCCAATTCAGAATTCCTGCTGGCAATTCGAAGTTACCATGTCCTGAACCTATGCTCTCCTGGAGACTTTCTTTCCAGAACTGCACCTTCTATATTTCCTGCGTACTTCATTTAAACCTCCCTGCTCTCAGGCTACATTTATTGGACTCTTTCTATATTCATATCTCATCAGTCACTAAATCCTGTCAATTCTACATTTCAATTATTTCTCAAACAACTCTATTTCTTCCCTTATATTTCCCAAGCTACTTCCCAAATTCATGTGTCGAAATCTCTTCCTTAGACCTTTGTAATAGCTTCCTCTACAACTAAGCCCTTATCTCTTCAATCCACACCTCATTAACACGGCACAAGGGTTGGGTTACATGTTTCCTTTGCCCAGAAACCTGAAATGTTTCTCATAGCCTACAGGATAAAGTGTGATCTTTTTAACATGATGTTTAAGGTTCTGAATGATTGAGTTCAAACATCTTTTCAAGTTACATGTCCTACCACATCTCCCCGTACACAGCCTCCAGAAACATTATCAGTGTATTAGCAGGGTCCTGCAGACAGACCACAATGCTTACATTCTGCCTTGTGTAAGGTCTCTTCTTAGAATGTCCTTCCTTTAAAATTGTTTGGCTAGTGACAAAACTTCCATTTTTTGAGATGCAGTCCAAATATCACAATTTCTAATGAACCCATCCCCAATCATTCCTCTTGGAACTAATTCCTGCCTTCCCTGGCATGCCTTTGGCATGTATGTGGATGTGTGCACATATGTATCTTAATAGACTTAGTTAACAGACTGAAGTTATGTAATTGCTTGTCCCTACTGGAGAGTCAGTCACTTCAGCACAGGAGCTGTGTCTTACTCATTTTTGTATACCTCGCAACTGACTAGTGAAGGCTTCTCCCACAGAAGATAATAAATAATTTGCTAAACTAAATTTAATTTAGGCAATCTTCTAAAATTTAAAAAAAAAATGGAATTTCCCACAATTAAATAAATCTTAAATTAAGGTTCATCTATCATTTAAACAAGACTTGTTTATTCTGTATGTCCTGTGTAGACTGCTCAATTCCAAGTCGCAAATCAAATGATATAGAAAAGCCCTTGTCCCAGAACGTCTCCCCTATTAGCCTTAAATTCCACCACGTGTCACCAGAGCAACAATATCTGATAAAGCAGAAGAAAGGCCTCTGGTGCACATGCCGCCTTGGGCTGGACTTCTTTGATCACAAAAATAAGGTTATTAGACCTTTTGAATTTAAGTCACTTTTAAACCTCTGTACAATAATCACTTTGTTAAAATAAAATATATTTGCCTGAGATTCAATACTAAAGTTTTTCCTACTCATTTCAAATAGGAATGAGTAATTAGTTTCCTAGTGTAATTTTTATAAATGTTAAACAGAAAAAAATTAACATAAAAAACTCATCAATATTTCAAGCCTATGGTTAACTGACAGGTATTTTTATTTTATTTTATTTTATTTTATTATTAGTTTTGAGTATGTAATACATTGATTAGCCATTTATATAGTTTTTGAAACGATCCCCCTGATTGCTCTATCTTCTCTCTGGCTCTCCACCTAGCCATTACATAAATGCTAACTGCATTTCCTAGGCCGCGCTCCCCATCTATCAACTACTAATTTGTACTTCTTTAACCCTTCACCCCTTTCTTCCAGTCTCCTAACCCCCCTCACCTCTGGCCATCACCAGATTGTCCTCTACATTTGTGAGACTGATAGGAATTTATTGAGAATTTTCTATGAAATTAGCATTTTTCATGACAGTCAGTCTAGAGGGTATGGGCATCAGGTATGCTCTTCATTCCCAGAGCCAAACGAAGGGGCCAAAACTAGTGTGTGAGATGGCCATCTCATGGTCAGGGATGATCAAGTACAACCACATCTAGAGAAGAGAGATCTCAGTGGGCTGGTGTCATGGACAAACTCTTCTCGAGCAAGGTCCCCATGTTTTGTTTGAGAAAAAGGGTTCAGTGAAATAGAGCCAGGGTGTTACATTCCTAAGGGTCTGTAATAAATTACCACAAACTGTGTTGATAAAAAACAAAAATTGTTTCTGTCATGGTTCTGGAGGCAAGAAGTCTGAAATCAAGGTGTCTGCAGGGCTGTGTGCTCTTCCAGAGGCTCTCGAGGAGATTCTGTCCCCTGTCTCTTCCAGCTTCTGGTGGTACCAGGCATTTCTTGGCTTATGGCTGTATCATCCCAATCTCTGCCTCCATGGTCACATTGGCCCCTCTTCTCTGTGCAATTGTCTCATAAGGACATGTGATTGCAGTTAGGGCTCACCTAGATAAGCCAACATAAGCTTCTCCTCTCAAGATCCTTAATTACATCTTTTGCTATAAAAGGCAATATATACTCTTTTGCCATATAAGATAATATTCATAGGTTCCAGAGATTAATACATGGACATACTATTTTGGGGGCCATTATTCAACCTGTTACATAATTTGGCTATATACATAGCCAGCTATATAATTTGCAGGGCCCAAAGCAAAATGAAAATGCCAGGAAAACCATGCCATTAAAAGTACTAAAAAACTTTTTTCTTACTTTTCATGGTCTCTCTCTCGTCATTTTTTTATTTGCTATTTAATGCCATTCTAAGAAAAAAATTTAATTTTTTGCATGAATTTTATTCATCTTTATTCTGTGCAATGACAATTTTAAATGCAAGTAGAATAGCATTTAACTCATATGCAGAATCACCAAAATTACATGATTTGTATTTCATAACTAATACATGCATATGTATTCCATTGTTACCAAAAAAATTGAATTTTTTGCATGAATTTTATTATTCATCTTTATTCTGTGCAATGATAATTTTAAATGTGAATATAATAGCATTTAACTCATATGCAGAATTGCCAAAATTACATGATTTGTATTTCATAACTAATATATGCATATGTATTTCATTGTTCCCAAAACACTGGAAATGCTGCATAAAACTAAATCAACTATTGTTATTACATTTCTTGACACATACATTTTCTACCAACACACTGTATTTTTGTCTCAGTGATGATTAAGAAAGCACTGAAAGGAAAAGGAACTCTGAGTTGCCTTATTTTCCCTTTCTTTCTATGTCATTATTTTCAGGGTAAGTAGTTGGCTAATACAGTGAAGTAACAGGAATAAGAAAGGATATGATAAGGCCACTTTGTAATTTGTGTCTCTTAGAATGTCATTGCTTTGTTTTCCATTTGAAGCAAGTTCAAATTTGAATTAAACACATGGTCTTTCAAGGCTGTCAGTACCCCCACTTAGTCATAGACATATCACCTTGTACTCACTTTGAGTTTTGCCGAATCTCTATACATTGTGGGTCCACTAGATTCTGTGCTCATGGGGCATCATGAATGCTGATATGAATGGGTGGCAAGAAACAGCGGACATACAGATTCACATTTCTCTGCTCGAGTTCATATTTTATTGTTCCTCTGGACTTCACTTCCAAAACACAAGCTCAGATATAAAATTATTAAGAATTTCAAGATGATGACATCAGAGCATTAAACCAAGGACCTCTCTGAGCAAGTCTTGGGAAGGAGTAACTACATAGGTTGCAGCCCTACAATGACCCTGTGGTACAACTATTCAAAGTGTAATCAGAGCCCATTTGCTAATTGTAATCCATTGGTTGTGAAGTCGATTTAGATGTCAGTTATAACTGGCCTTAACACACACACACACACACACACACACACACACACACACACTATTTTAAAATAGAAGTGATTTATATATAATAAAGATAAACATTATTTTGTAAGATTTATAATTCGAGTGTGCATATCTATGTATCTATTTCTTCCTGTGGGTCACTGAAACCACTGTTCTGAGTAGCAGCTTGTGGGTTCTGGAATCAGAACATAGAGATTTCAATCCTATTTCCAACTATTACTCTCAACAACCTTAAAGGACATCACTTAAATTTTTCGAGCCCAAGTTTCTTCATATGCATGAGGTTTAAATGGAATAAGTGAATGTGCTAGATAAATATTAGTTATTAAAGAAGTTATACCTAAACTGATGCTTTAATAATTTCATATATATGACTAAAATTGATACTTGAAGATTCTCAATCCTATCATCAAATATGGAATACATTTTTTAAAAATTTTAATAGAGCATTATTTCTTGGTTGCCCAAGTGCTTTAAGAGATATAAAGTCTTTCTTTAGAGTAAATATAATTGTTTACCTTGAATAGATAGTTCACATACAAGCCTTCCAAAGGTAGATTGTGAGCTTAATATTTACAAATGATAATAACCACTCACAAATATCTGCATATCCACACTATTCATAGCGTTTTATTGGAAGAATGGATGTGCATAGTATTATACAGATCAATTTTTCCCTCTAAAAACATATGCCTTTATATAAATTTCCCTCAAATGATTAGAAAAGTACTTTGTAACTTATAAGGCTAACTAAATATTCATTTATATATTAGTGTAAAGTTAATGGAGCTATCTACTTACATTAAATTGCAATAGTATCACTTTTTCTAAATTCTCTGTTTGAAAAAATGGAATGCATCATTTCCAAACGGGAAAAAAAAAAAAAATACTGAACCATTCGTAACCTCACAGAGCCTGGAATTAAAATAGAGAAATTGTCACTACAAGGATATATAAAACATTCTTTGGAAAACTTTAGTCATTGTTATGATCTTCCACATGATCCTTAACACAGAAAATGGTGTAACCAGGCCATGCCATTTTGAAAAGTCACCTCCGTTTGGAAGAAGGCTACTGATTGCGGTTTTGTCTTATTTGGTTCTGATTCAGTAAAGGAAGAAGCTTATTTGAGAGATACACATTTTAGGCTCTTTATACTCTTAAAACGGTTGCTTTTTAAAAAGACGTCCTTAACATAACAAAACATCTAGGTTTGCTCTTAAAAACTGTATCAGTTATCCTTTCTATATTCACTTTGCGTTGTTTTTTGTTTTTGTTTTTGTTTTTGTTTTTTACAAAAGAAGAGAGATCTAATAACTACCTCATTCATCAGGCAAAGGCTATGAAGACAGTTCACTGATCACCAGAGGGTTTGTGGTTTTAACTATAGACCATTTGACAGAAAGAAACCTCAATCTCTGGGTGGGAAGAGAATTGAAATGCCAGTGGATCTAAAGTGACTAGTTCCATTACCCTCCCCCAAAGTGTATGGACTCAGGAAACATATTTCAAACATCCCCACACCAGGTTGCAGATTTTATGAGTGAGGAGAAAGTGGGGTTCTTAAAAACACGAAGTAATTCAGACACATCTTTGGCTGCCAGAACATGCTTCAGACAAAAAGGTTAAAGGCATCAGGAAAGCAGGCAATGGAGTTCCCAGAGCACCAGATGCTATGGTGAAAATGCATCTCGTGTAGCTTTTGCTCCAGACATCAATGTACTCACTGAATCTTTAGGGAGGTGAGAGAAAAAATAAGAATTAATAATTTCCAGATTCAGGGCTTCAGGGCACACCCTGGTCCATTGGCGATTAGTCAGTCTTTATTTTCTCTTCCTGTTCTGTGTCTGTGCTAAATTGTGTTTGTAAGATTTGTTTAAAGCAGCTGTTGTTCTTTCCTAGTATTCTTGAGAGACTGGCTCCTTCTCTGTGGTGGTAAATTGAGCATTCTCTCTGAACGTGGAGGATAACGATTTGAAGGATGTTGGTTTAAATTTAGAGTCAACACTATAGAAAACAAACACCATGTCTAATGACTCCTAGTAAATACACAGAGCAAAAATTTACCCACAAGAGCTCTCAAACGATTAATTTATGTGAAAAGAAAGAGCAATACAATCCTAAGAGTTCCTGGGAATTCAATATGCCATGTGGCTCTGATAGGTCAACCTGGTACTAAAAATTGGTTATTATTTAGTTAACAGCAATATTATCAGAAAATATTTTAAGTAGCTTATTTTTACCATAGTCAGGAATAAGCAACCGACCACAAATCTTTATATTTGTGTTTTAAAAGGGAGAAAGGATGTCTATATTGTTTTATTATTTTCCAAAAAGTTAAGAAAGAAAATCAAAACCCACAGACAAAAAACAAACAAACAAACAAACAAACAAAACACAACAGTTATTTTCTATCTAGCTAGCACCATGTCTTAAATAAATTTGAATGCCTTTAGGTAGAGCATATATTCTCCAGTTTGCCAAAGGCCTACTACTCCCTATTATTTTTTTATTTCACCCTTCTGACTTATAAATACATTTGAATTTACTACTCCTGCCCAAACCATCATGAGACTTAATAATAAGAATGTGGTTCTTATTATTACTACAAACTAGTGAAAATGCTGATGGGTCCATTAATTAAAGGCTGCCATAGTAACATAAGCAGAACATCCATGCAATAAGACTGATGAATGAAAGATTTTTTAGAATAGGAAAATAATCACACAAGAGGGAAAAAAAACACCTTCAAAATAATAAAATAGAAAATTATTCTAGAAGTTTAGGAGATGGGTCTCAAGAAATAAAGGTTACATACTGGAGATATATAGGAATATCTTTTAAATCTAACAGGACACCATATACATAGTTAAATAGTCAATATGTGCTTGTTAAATAAGCATTTTTTAAATAAGCATTTTAATACATAGTTTCCTAAGAAAATTGTAGATCAGTTAAGTATTTTGTGTTTCAAATTTGGAAAAAAATCCAAATGAATAATGTAGAATTAAAGGTGAATTAGTGTGTTTAGTTTGTATGCTTCTGATCACTACTGATCAGATGTGCTTGCTCTCCACTGAGAAGTAAATGTCTGAAATTCTAAACTTACAACATAAAATCATTTGCATTTTAACTGAAAATTATAAACAAGGTTAGAAGAGAGGTATCAATGCAATAAAGAAAGAGTAATTAACTCTTTTTTGGTACCTCCTAAGAGGTTACTTTTTTATGTTGGGACAGCAAGAGTGTTTAGACCAGTTTCTATGATGAATGGGAGAGGCAGGTTCTTTTTTTTTGGGATTTTTCAGAAAGCCCTGAAACCATTTTTATGCTTCTTCAAGTTTTATTTTTTGAAACTTCAACTTTTCCAAAACATTTTCCCCTTAACTTAAGCCTTTGTTTTCTCAAAGGAAAGTTAATTTAAAAAAGATGTTTTTTCTAAGTTCAAACTTGTATTATACAAATAAGACAGATTTTTGTTTGAATTTAATTCTTATTTGTTTCTATGAAGGAAATCAAATTCAAAAGGCTGAGCTAATACATTTTCAGAATTGAATATGACACAGGCTAAAACCTTTCAAATTCTCTTCTCAGTTTAGATTTTACATCATTTTATTTCTTTCTTTTTCTTTTCTTTTCTTTTTTTTTTTTTTTTTTTTTTTTTTTTTGCTTATTATTTATTTGATTTCCAGGTTTAAAAAAAAAACAAAAAACATACCAATGAGTAACAATCTGAAACATATATAATGAAAACTTAGTTCAAGTTCACTTTAGAAAGGTTTAAGTTGGCAAAATCTGTTGTCAAACACTCTACTAGTTTCTAGGATTTCTCACTGAAGAAGGAGCAGAAGTAGCCTAGTGTCCCGGTGTTAGAATCCTCTGCTGAGCTACAAACACAGGGCCAAGCAAGCCCTGCATGTCTACTACCTCTGTTTGTTTTCTATTATTTTACTGTGTACCATGGCCATGATAAAAATAAGGCACAGTCATGGATTATGATAGAACTGCACTAAGAAAAATTTCTCAAATAGAGAGCCTTTTAAAATTGCTTAATAATGTCCTCTATCTCTGCCTCACTCTCAAAATCAATACCCGCACACGATGCTTTTTATCCATTCATTCACTAATTTTATTATTAATTTTATTATTAATTTATTTATTAATTCTGACATTTTCTGAGCATCAAAAGTGTGCCAGATGCTATCGCAGGCACTGAAAATACTATGATATAATCTCTAACCTCCAGCAAAGTTACAACTTTATAAATTAGGTGAAAGCATAAAGAGTTATCACCAGAGAATGAAGCATAGCCTTACTAGAACATAAAAATTAGCCTATCATTGAGTATGCTTATCTTGGATATATAGGCATCTTAGTATTATTTCAAAAGCAAATGGAGCAGTATTGGATTGGAGCTAATTAGACTGCCCCAAGAATTTCCCAATGTTCAGGTATCAGGACGGCTGATTGTGGTCTCTGCTGCTCTTTTGTGGCACCATCGGCAGCGGCCTCACTCTTGAGCATGGCTTGGCTGAGCTCTGCTCACATGCACTGCCAAGCATAAAAGAACCACCGAACATAGCTTCTTTTCATCCACAGGTAGAGAAAGGTAAACTGATTCACCTCAAAGACAAAATGCAGACCAAGAAGAGTTTGTCTTTGGCTTTTCCAGCCTGCCACTTCTGCTCTTTTTTACTCTTTATCAGAATCAGATCCCCTGACGCCTTCAGGACACAGTACATACCTTTCCCCCAACCCTCTCCTTTTCCAAAAGCAGGAAAGAATCCACCTTTGCCACATGGTAGTTTGTTGGTTGCCACTCATAGTAGACAGTTTTTATTCTGGGCTACACAGCAACTGAAGATTTTCTTGAGTTGAGAGAACACCAAATTTTGTGAATCTTGGAGGAAGAGAGGAGAAGGAGCTAGATGTTCCTTCTCCCCACACTGTGATGTCAAGGAGCTGGCATGAAGCAGTGACACTGTGAAGCAAGGACAGCTTCAGGGGCTGCTAGAGCCAGCAGAAGCAGCAACAAGTATCCAGTGGCCACCGGTGGTATGTACTTTACAAAGCTGGTGTGGTGTGAGTTGCACTATTATTGGTTGAATTGTATCTCCTAAAAGATATTGAAGACTAACCCCCAGTACCTGTGAATGAGACCTTATTTGCAACTAAAGTCTTTGCAGATGATCAAGTTAAGATAAGGTCACTAGGGTGAGCCCTAGTACAATATGACTGCATCCCTATAATAGGTAAATTTGGACACAGAGACAGACACACAGGGAGAACACTATGTGAGTATAAAGGCAGAGATGGACGATGCATCTACAAGCCAAGGGACTACAAGCCAAGGGACTGGCCAGCGAACCACCAGACGCTAGGAGAGAGACATGGAATAGATCGTCACTCATCAACCTCAGAAGAAACCAATCCCAGAGATGGACGATGCATCTACAAGCCAAGGGACTCCAGAGATTGCCAGCAAACCACCAGAAGCTAGGAGAGAGACATGGAATAGATTGTCACTCATCAACCTCAGAAGAAACCAACCCTGCTGACACCTTGATCTCAGACTTCTAGCTTCAAGAATTATGAGAATAAATTGCTTTTATTTAAGCCCCTCAGTTTGTGATACTTTGCAGAAGCCCTAGCAAAATACTATGTGCATTTATACTCGTCCTGATTTTCCAGCCTTTCTGATGGTTTATTGAGCTACCCAATGTCCTTCTAATAATTTCCTTACGTTAACTAGAGTTAGTTTCTTGTTTTCACCTTAGGACCCTGATCGATATCTCTTTTGGTATCCATTCTTCTTTTCCAACAGCTTCAATTTCTACTTCAGGATTGACGTAGAAAACCAACATTACTACAGTCTCCAGGGTGGAGCACTTGACCTCTGCTTAGCCAATCAACAGTGGTTGGTTTCTGAGTGGGCAAATCCCTGAAGATGATCCAATCTCAGTGAAGTGCCAGACATTTTCTAGAATGCTGAAGCAAAGATATTCTCTTCACTACTGTACATAAATAAAGATGTCTATAGCCTAGCAATATTAGCAAGCTCACCTCAGAGAGAAGCCAGCCACACAAGGCAAGAAAGAAAGAAAGGACCCTATTCCTTGGTGATATTATTGATCCACTGGACCAGGCTACACCTGAAGTCAGCCCTCTGTATGGACTTTTCATCACAGGAGCCAGGCAATTCCCCTTATTGTTTAAGCCAATTTGAAATTGATTCTCATCTATCTCCAGCCAAAAGCATCGGAACGGGCACGTTCCATTTATACTTTAAGCAGGATTCACAGAATTTGGATAAATTTCTAAGTCATGTGCTGTTTAAAATATTGCACCTAATTTTGGGGTGAAAACTCTTTCAAAACAATGTCAACAAATTATGAGCAGTCGGATGACATTTTAAGTGAGAAGAGGGGTTATCATCTTACTGCTGAGATGATGGTATTGACCCTGAAGGAAATAAAAATAGTAATGACAATGATGATGGTGGCAGCTATCACTTCTCAAGTGCCCACTGTGCATGAGGAATTTGAGGAAAGCTTCTGAGAAACAGAAACATCAGATCTGGGACATGAACAGTACACTGGAGTTTGCCAGACACCGCAGGCTCTTGGCGATAATAGAAGTGCCCAAAGCCTACATCGAACTCCTACCTTCCTTCCCTGTCTGATACCTGCCTGATCCTGAGTCATGCAGCACAGGTACAAATGGTCCTGTGATCTTGGCCTTCCCATTATCTGGAACAAAAGAAACAGAGTCGGAACTCCATCTGTCCTGAGGGAGGGTGAAGTGGCACCAATTTTTCTTCCTAGTGGGGTTTATTATGTACTCTGGTTACTCATGTGTGTACTTAGTCATAATTCCCTCCCTCATCTTCTAAGACTTGTTCCTTATTACATGTTGTTGGAATAGTATTCTGGTCCCTAATGTACACGCCTGTCCTCTGTCGTGACTAAAGATCTCTGAAGCTTCAACCAGCTGCCATTTAGGGGGTTCCCCTTTACACAGAAAGACCTGCTTGAATCTAACTATATCTCCTTTTGGAAAGTGAGCAAAGCTCCCACCCACTGATCCCTGAAGTCTTCCTAATTACTAAACTTGCCTTTCAGCCATTGATTCTGGCCTGCCTCTTGTCTCAGTTTACCCCTTGGCTACTATGATAGGGATCTGCTGACTACCCCTCTTAGGGGATGGCCCCACTGCTGGTGGGCTCTGTCTGCCAGTACCTGCTCCATTAGCTGTGCTTTCATCCCTCCTCCGGCTAGAACTCCAGCAAATGTCATAGCTAAAGGCATCATATTATGAGACTTCTTCCACCAACAAGCCTCTTATAATTTTAGTTCTTCTTATATCACATCCTGGGAGTTCAGTGTTCATTTTCTTGAATTCTCTTCATTTCTTGTCCCTTGAAACATCACCACTAACCTGGGTCTCCTGTTTCAAAATGATACAGTCCCCTCCACCTTCTCTGACATGTAAGGGCTCAGTTTCTTTAGTTTTAAGTTCCTCAGAACCCAAATATTTACCACAGAATTGAGGGTCAGGAAAGCAGGAATTAGAGAACAAACCAAGTAAAAAATAAGGATGCAAATGAAATGCCCAGAGAAGTGACATCAGAGAGACTCAAAATAAAGAGAACCCTAGATGTGTGGGGGAGGATATTAGACCTACATGAGAATTACTAGGTAAAAAAAAATGACCATTCCAATTCAACAATACATAGTAGCAGGTAATATCATCAGCAGAAATGCTTATTATGAACACTAGGAACCAAGAAGTTAAAAAAAGAAGAAAAGATGATTGTGCCATTATTATGTAAGTCACTTTGAAAATATTAAATGTTTCTAAATTAAATGGTTTTCATTATTTATAGCAGTTTATTATGTTTTATAGCACTTATGATCAAACGCTCACAAGGTTAAAAAACTAAAGGACTGAATACTCAAAAAAGTTATATTAGATTCCATGGATAAGAAATCACACTGGGCATTGCAGAGATAAATAAGGATGTGCGCATGGAGTTCAAAAGTGTAAGTACACACTCAACAGTCACATAAGGCAGAATATGGGTATATTTCTTAGAGTACCAAGTGTTGGAGGTGACATCTAGTTGAGTCAAAGAGGAGTTGGCTTTTGAGATTAGACAGAATTTAGATAACAGAATTAGGAAAAACAGCACAGTATCACATCAGTTTCACATTAAGTGTGCTAGTTTCTATGCTATTTTAGTTTGCCCTCACTTTTTGCTCTGTCTGCCTACTGTTAATCCATTTGGGAGCAGAATAGAAAAGTTTTAGAGAACACCCTCAACACATGATTCAGGGACTCTGTGGAGGATAATAATAACCATGTTGGCCAACTTTGAGTATGTACTTTTCCCATACTAAACATACAGAATAAAATAAATGTTTATCATCGACAGAGCCCCCTCTTTACTGGATTTTTTTTTATAAACAGTTATCTAACTCGCTTTCTCCCTGCATTTGGAAAACTGTAAAGTTCACGCTTGTCTTCATTGACAGCATCTTGGTCGGGAATTCATTCCAACTTTATTACAAAACAGAGTGATATTTCCCAGAAAAATGGAATATATTTTGACCACTCCAAGCATTGCCACCTTAGCAGAATATTTCATTCTGTTTTTTTGCAATACCCATGTCTGGATCAGAGCTTGAATTCTAGAGTCTCACACCGTTGAAAACTCACAACTTGCAGATTCTGGCTTTCCTTGTGGTGAATCAGAAAACAAAAATGTCACTTGTTGTAACTCTGGGTTTATCCTATTGTCACCCAACCAGATGCACATTCTTTGAAAAAACTCTCTTCTTTTTAACAACCATGAATGCGAAGACGATGGCTTGCTGATATGATATTAAATGCAGAATATTGAGTCTGTGAGTCTATTAAGGGTATCCCTTGTGGTGTGATTTGCTGATGAAATGGTCACTAATAAAGAAGCTGCAGAAAGATAACTTATTTTATAATACCGGGAAAGTTTATTGCTGAAAATCTATTTGGGTTAACAGATACTTCTTTTTTTGTTGTTTTGTTTTTTCAATTGTTGACATTTCAGGGTTGACATTTAATATTATTTTATATTAATTTCAGGTGTGCATCATAATGGTTAGCCATTTATATAGTTTACAAAGTGATCCCTCGATTACTCTAGTACCCACCTGGCACTATACATAGTTATTACAATATTGTCAACTATATTCCCTTTGCTGTACTTCATAGCCCCATAAGGTTACTTGTGAACCCAATATTGATGTTCTTATAGCAAAGTAATTCTTTAAAAGTTTGTTTTTGCTTCTCTGACTTAAAATTAGAAGTGGAAGTCTATTTAATTGTGCCTTATTTCCCATAGAGTTAACGCCAGGTTTCATCAGTACTAAACTCAGCCCAGATCCAGTTAGTGGACTGGCTATGGCCAACCAAAAGGTTACTTTAAATTACAAAACTTTCAAAAAGTTGTGTACAAGAGTCAAGCTTAGAATGACATAAAAGTGGGGGACAAAAATTAAAAACTTTTTTTTGCCATTTCATGATAAAAAGTTGGCCCAGTGCAATTTTTGTGACCTTGTGTGACATTTTTCTCTCATCTTTGGTGGATTAACTTTCTATTTTTATATGTGTAAAAATCAGACAGCATATAAAACAAAAACTAAATATTTCAACATTCATTTAAAAAATGTTTATGACATTGTCAACTACGAGTAAGTTTTGGTGCTAGAGGTATGATATTAAAAAGAAGGCATGGTTTCTGCCCTTGTAGAGCTCGCAGTGAAAGGGTGAGACAGGCAAATAAATGAGCAGAAACAATCAAGTATGTTAAATGTTGTTCATTATCCATAAAATAAATCAAGAAGCAACGTTAATTACCAAATAAGGCAAAAGAATTTTAAATATTATTTCTCTTGGAAGAAAATCTGCACACAGATTTTGCATTTCATTTGATAATTTATAATTTGTCTTTTCCATAGCAGCTTGATAGCAAGCTGCTATGTTTTTATATTATGATCAGAATTGTAAAGAAAGCTGTCAATGATTCATCATTACTGGCTGGGACCTTCTAAAAGAACTTGCAGCTGATTATTGAAGGAGACGTCTATTAGAAATTTGACGTGGGACTAAATAAAAATTTAGTTTCTATCAGAAAAAGTTGTAAGTATATAATTTAATTTAAAAAACAGAAAAAACAATAAAGCATGCTTTAATAATATAGAAATTTCAAAATAACTCTGCAAGCAAATTGAAATTTAAAAGCTAGATTTTAATTCATGTATTGACTTTTTCTTTGTTCAGAACTTCTGAACAAAGACCCCCTAGAGTGAGGAGTGTAAGACTCAGGTCTCTCCTTCAGTAGTTTATTGTCAGGCAGAACAAAAGACAAGTACACAATCCCAATACCCTGCCAAGGCAGAGAGAAAAGACACTCCACAGTGAGTAAAGAACATTTGTAAAACACAGTTGTTGAAAGAGCATGGCTGCTTCAAGAGACTGAAATTAATATAGGTTGGTAGAGCAGAGGGTGTGTGCAGGAAGATGAATTAGACAGATAATTAAGGGAAGATAACGAAGTACTAGAAAAATCAAGACAAAGTTTAGATTTTAACATTGTTAGATCATTTTTTAAGAAAAATCTTTCCAGTTGCATGGTGGAGAACTGATCACAGAAAGAAGACTGTAATCAGAGATAAAATTGGAGGCCTTTGCAGTTATTCAAGTGAGAAACGATCAGGTCCTGAGCCTAGATAGTGGAAACTGGGAGGAAGGGATGGCTAGGTAATGAATCAGAAGTGAGAGATGAGAGGATGCTTCCAGATTAAGTTGTATGATGGAGTGGGTGGTGGGGCATTTACTGAGACAAAAATTGTGGAAGATAAAGAGTTGGATTTTAAATGTCTGCATGTAAAATGTCTGTGTGAGGAGAATTCTGGAAGGCAGCTGGAAACATTGGCCTGAAGCTTCAGAGAAGAGATCTAGACTTGAGACTGAAAATTGTGTGAGAGAAATCATCCAGCAAGACCATGTGAAAAAAAAAAAGAGGGTCAAGGACACAGGACTGGTAAACACAGCATTTAAAGGCTGGGCAGACAAAGAGGAGTTATAAAAGGTGACCAAGAAGTAGAGAAAATAAAAAGTAGGAAAGCTTGGCGTCATGAGCTTTTGGGTGAAGAGAACTTTCAGTAAGAAAACATGATGGATAGGGTTAGTTGCTGTAGAAAGTGAGTGAGGTGTGTTCACTGGGTGATCTTGGCGAGAATAGTTTCAATGGGAGGTGGGATCCGAAGTCAGTGTGCAGTTAGGGTGAGGAGGTTATTAGAGATGAGGAAGAAGAAACAAGAAATGTAGACCTGTATGAGTATCTGCCTTTAGGAAAGCAGAGAGGGGTTAATAAATGTACAGGCCTATGTATTTATGTTTTGGAGTAAAGTAACACACACACACGCACATACACGCACACGCACACGCACACGCACCCCCACACCAAGAGAAGCCGTTTCATTTGTTTTATTGCTCTAGCTTAAGAGTGATAGAATGATGTTGGCATGTAAACTCCACATACTTCTGTTTATTTCATTAAGAGAAGATCTTACCTTTTAAATAGAGGCCTACTTTTTTGAAAACAAACTTTTACAGTTTTCATCGCAGGAAATGTATAGAAGTTAAAGTGAATAAAAGAATGAGTGGACATTCATTTTTATATGAACAAAGATCAAAAATGCTCTTTAAAAATAGTAGATCATCTCATCAGTGGAAGGAACTTTAGAATCCATTAACCTATTTTCCAGATGAGATAACTGAGGCTCAGAAAGGTCAGGTGATTTATCTAATGATAGGACCAGGACAAAAAAACTTTATCTCTTAATATCCATTCAACCACAACCACCCAAAAGATTTCTTCTTCCTAAACCAATGCAAGTTACTGTTGGTTATAAATGGAAAATAATAATTCTGTCCAGAGGTTTCTTGCCAATAATTGGAAAGGCATACAAAGTGCATTAAGCTCTAGGAAAATTAACTGTATTCATTGAAGGCATTTGTCTTCTAATTCTACACTTTTGTATTTCTATTTACATCTTAATATTTTGTTGGTTGCTCTCTATATCGTTATTCTATGTCATCTACTTTCCAGTTATTCTGGTCCCCAATTTTACACACACACACACACACACACACACACACACACACACACACACAACTGTGTCTCATAAACTTACTCCTCTTTTCATAAAGCTGTCTTAGCCTCTGCCACTTGAGTGTTTGGGCTTTACCTGGTCACCATGTGGTGTGTGTGCTCCTGCATGGAAATGGTCTGAGCTTCTTCATTTGGGGACAGTCCCTTTCCCTAAGCCTTGCTCCCACAATTAAAACAAAGGCCAGCCTCAAAGGACCACCACTTAAGGGGTCCTCTGTGGGATTAGAAACAGGACATTCTACCACATGTTTTTTGTATTGGTCCTATGTCTGAGAGGTCCTTGCACATGACATTAGAATTAGAGATACTTAAGAAAAAGAGAAAGAGAGAAGTAAGAACACCCTTAAAGTTAATCCTGCTGTTGACAGAAAGCAGAATTAGACTTTGGAAAATGTCCATTCTTTAATATCTCATATTGGTCTCATTTATGTAAAATGATGCAACTCACATTGTACTTTGTCCAGTGGTGCATTTAATCCCCATGAAAGAACTAAATGAATCACTGCAGCAAGACTCTTGCCTCCCAAATGACTCTTTCTTAAATTAGAAATGAGTAATTATTAAAACGATAAATAACTATGAGTTTCTCAGAATAGATAAATTTCCTCAAGTCGTGAGCCAGTGCTCACAGGATTCCCCCATCCCAAATCCTGGAAACGCTAAGCGTCTGGCACCCCCATTCTTGCGTTCAGGAACTGAGACATTTAAATGGGCATGAGTGGAAAAATCCACATTGGCTCACAGGATATGAATACAGTTTCCTTGCTTCAAGTGGTATCTTAATGGGAATTGTGTTTTGCACTTCAATTAAAGAAGCCAAGCCCAGGAGAAAGCCTCTAACTTTCAATAACTGTACATAAATAGACTTGGAGAGTGAACAATTGCCTTGCCAGTTTCCCAGGCCAGCCTCCAAGGACATCAGACCACTGAACCAATCGCATGAGAAATATCACTCATGTGTAGTACCATGGTGGTTTTATCTTAAAAGCTGGTATTAGCCATTCAGTCAAGAGTATATTATAACCAAATAAAGAATGATTATTATTCACCATGATAAAGTTAGTCCAAGGCAAATGTCAACTTTGTTTGAGAAAACTGATACTTTAAGGCAATTCAGATATCTTCAAGAAAAAAGTAATTTGTCCTGCCTCTTTGTTCTTGTAGGAGTTCATTGTCTCTCTTCCAAGCTTCAGGTATCTCTAGTCACTAGGAAATGTCTTGAAAATTAAGCTAAAATCAGTAAATAAACAGGCTAATGTCAAATAAATTGCTTTCCCAAGCTCTGGTCATGATCCATGAGCATGGATGAAGAATGTAACTGTCAAGCATTGTTCTCTTTAGTCCTAGCTTGATGAGTAAGAAGTTGAGTTACAGTTGTTTTGCTGAGATCAGCTGTCTTCAGGAACTTGAGTAACTGTCCCCAACCCAGTGTGTATACAGAGAATAGAAGGCCTTAGGTAACCCAGAACTTAGCAAAAAACAAGAATGTCTTTGTGATAACCTACTCATCTTATACAGCAGCAAACTGTAATTGAATACAGACCAGAAACTCTCCTCCAAGTAAGAGCATTAAAATGTAAAAATAACCAAATCAGTGCTGTGCTGGGCCAGGAATGTTTTGTGGGATGAGCTTTCCAGCTATCACGATGACCTCAAAAGATTCTAGACAAACCACAAACATTCTGATTTCTCTCGGAAGCCCATTATGGATCTGCCATCCACGCATTTGGCTAATTATTTCGAGAGTAATTTATGTTTCAGTCTAAACTATCTTTTGAGGATAACAAGTATCACATATATACTATTCACTGTGTGAAACAGTTCATTCTTGTTTGAACTAAATTTCTGTCTCTCAAATTTTATAGGTTATTTTCCTTATCCTATTAAATCAGATTTTATAAGCAAATCTGTGTTCTTTTTCTCCATAGTTGGGATTTTTTTTTAGGTTTTATAGATCTCTTTTCAACTTCTGCTGTTTTAGACTAAAGAGTATTTTTTATTTTGTTTTTCAACAATTTCACTAAAAATATCAGGTTAACTTATAAAGGTCAAAATCTCAGAAATCAGGTCCAGATCTTTTTTGTTCACTTCTTGGCAGGTAATTCTTGCAGTGAACATGTAGATAATAATCTAGAAAAAGGTAAAATATACTTCAGTGTTTCTGAGGAGCATTGCCAGGCATTATGATTTATTTGACTCTTTACCACACAGGCAGATTCATCCATTTTACAAAAAGTTTCTCGAATTATCAGCTACCCTCCACCCTAACCCCATTTTGGTTGCAGGGGGAAAGAATAGTTATTGAGTGATTATACCACGTGAGAACATTTACTCTTTATATTCATGATCTTATTTCACCCTCATCACACCTCTGAGAAATGGGAATGATTATCTCCATCCTACAAATAAGCAACCAAGGTTTAGGGAAAGGTTAAGAAACAGGCCGCTGGGAAAACTGGAAAGCCACAGGCAAAAGAATGAAACTAGGTGTTGTCTATCACTACACACCAAAATTAAATCGAAGTGGATTAAGGACCTGAATATAAGACCTGAAACAATAAGTTGCATAGAAGAAAACATAGGAACTAAACTCATGGACTTTGGACTTAAAGATTTTATGAATTTAACCTCAAGGCAAGAAAAATAAGTGAATGGGACTGTATCAAACTAAAAAGCTCTGCACAGCAAAAAAAAAAAAAAAAAAAAAACAAAAAAAAAAGAAAGAGACAAACCTTAA
>NW_006494612.1:2311944-2325387 GCF_000325575.1 Pteropus alecto | reverse complement strand
GTAGAAAGAAAAAAAAGGAAGAAGGAAGGAAGGGAAGGAGGGAGAGAGAGAGGGAGGGAGTAAGAGAGGGAAGGAAGGAGGGACGAAAGAAAGAGAGAGAGGGAGAGAGAAAGAAAGAAGAAAGAAAGAAAGAAAGAAAGAAAGAAAGAAAGAAAGAAAGAAAGAAAGAAAGAAAGAAAGAAAGAAAGAAAGAAAGAAAGAAAGAAAAAGAAAGAAAGAGAAACAGGCCAAAGGTCACAGCTGTAAGTGGCAGAACTGAAATTCAAACCAGTTAGTCTGAGTGCCCAGCTGAATAGTTGAAAATATTTCTAGCCCTGCCATTGAAGGGATTCTTATTCCTTTAAGTTAATGCTCATCTTTTAGTATATGGGTATATCTTTATCTTCATGGTTCCTTTACACCAGCTGTGCATTTTAATTATCTTAGGTAAAAACCATAACCACAGGAACGTATCTCCTACATCTGTCTCTGAAGCCTTTCCTCTATTTGGCAGTCCTATTTGGAATGAGATTATAGCACATCCACTCCCATTAATCCCATATGAGTTAATGCAGCAATGTTACTAATTAAAAATGTGAGATGCTACCAGTTTTCAATTTGGATGGATGAAATTGTATATATGATTATTTTCCACTTGTAAATTCAATCTTTTATCCCCATGAAGCATCTGCAATGAGAGAAATAAAAATACTGTTGCTAAATATTTGGGGGATTATTTTGTAAGCCAGTGAAAACAGAATCTTTCATTTGTCTCACCAATGGTGGGAAGGTTTTCTTTTTTATTTTCCTGTATGGGTCCCCTGAGAATGAGTGTACATAACACAAAATAATATTCCTTTAATTTTTTTCCAAAAGCACTATTATTTCCACATGGTGACATTCAACTCCCTTTTCCAAAATGCCCCCAAAAAGCTCCCCAGACAGATTCAATACAACTCAAAAGCATAAGGGATGGCTATTTTAACTTGTGTACTAAAGTCTAAAGCAAGATAACTTTTAAAATGATGCACATGGTCACAACTGTAGATTTTCTCCAAATTATAATGTTTTGAAAATTAAAACAAATTTCTTCACTTTCTTGGGCCTTTGACTGTGAAAATGTGAACTCATCAGGACACCTGGGCCAAAACATCAATGCTTCAGTCTCTCTCCATTGTCAGGGGGATTTGGGGTACAACGTTACTGGTTGCTGAGAATAGCCAATAGCTAAATCAGAATTTTGAACTATTCAACATCTACTAAAATATCTATGCTCTTCACTAAGTGTGATACAGGCAGTTTTTCCTAAATGCGATCATCTTATCTGACTTGTAGATGATCCTGGTCAAATAAGTTTAGGGAATGTGGTACATTTTCCCTCTTCTTTCTGATTGACAACACAGACTGCCATAGTAAGGGAATGCAGTAAACAGCTGAAATTTCTTTAATTCAATGGTTGCTACCTTCCTTGACAAGGGAACTCTTTATCCTATAACATCCTATGAAGCTAATATTCAGTGGGATATTAATACACACTTGGGAATAACACACTTGGGAAACTATTGATCATCAGGGGAAAGGGCTGAAGAGCTAACTCAGAAGTGGTTCAAGACAAATTTTTGTCTCTTATATTGTACAGAAAGAAGTCAGTTGGAAAATGTGAGATGGGAATAATCCTTGTTCCCCCTGTCTCAGAGGGAGATGGGAAGAAGAAAATGAAATAATGGGTGTGAAAGCACCTCTTCAACAACAAACTTGCAAACAAAGTAGTTACTATTCTTTTTTAAAAAAAGAAAGTAAGAGAAAAATTAGATGACTTTTTTGTTGTGGCACAATGGGTTCACAAGTCAGTGCTTAAGCTGGTGCCTAGGAGAGGGGTTCTCTAACATCAGATTTTACAATCCTGAGCTTTATTTCCCTAAGGATCTCAATGTAACCTTCGGACATGGCCTCTCTGTTTTTCATAATGTGCCTGAGACAGAAAGCCAGAGTTTTTGTTTCATACGTTAGCATGTTTGTGAGCCAAGATTCAGAACCACCAGAAACACAGGAGGTAGCAATATCTCTATCCACTAGCTAAAAGAAAAAAAAAAAAACCTCCAGGGATCGCTAATAAAACAGCCAAGATTCTCAACAGGATGGACAAGAGAACTAGTTACCGAACAGGAACTTTAATGTCCAGAGAATAACTGATATATATTATTTTAGTTATGTGAACTATAAACTAAAGCCTGTCTTTTGAATTATTTTGAAAAGCACTACTAAATGTGGCTTTCCTTTCATTTGTAATGATAAGTTATCCATGTTCCCAGAAAAGGAATGAATAGTAAATATTCATTTATGACAATTTGGTCCCTTCACAGCCAATTTTAACCTTCTATTCTTTGTTTGAAAAATATTTTTTCACATTAATATTTAATAATACTTTATACTTATGACTTCATTCTGACATGGTATCCTATTAACTTTAAATCTTATAATAGCCCGTCTACTCAGATGTGTTTAATTTTAACCACATTTCTCACACTGAGATCCAAAAGAGAGGTTTACGATACGTTCCTGAATCCTTAATGATAATTAACGGGACAAACGGACTGAAGTAAAATAATAATAAATAATATGTGTTGAAGATACACTATGTGTCAAGCCCTGTTTATGGTTTTTTGTTTGTTTTCGGTTTTGGTTTTTGTGGGGGTTTTGCTCTGCAAGATACTATTTTTCCCATTTTACAGATGAAGAAATTGAGAGAATCAATTTTAAAAAAGGAATCAATACCTTTTGTAAGCTTAAGCAGCTAAAAAATGGAGCTTGGATTTGAACCCAGAACAGTTGCCTCTAAGACTGACCTTTCTGCAGTGAATACTGCTGCCTCTCCAAATCACCAGCAGTGTGATCCTACGTTATGTCATGGCACATATTCCTTTTAAAATTGTGTTTCACAAGCTTTGATTATGAGAAAATAAAATAGCTTTCTCGACCCTACCCCCAGGGAATATTTTGCACAGATTAGTATCATCTATTGGGCACTTATTCCTTTTGTGGCAAAATTCCTTCTCACTTCATGTATTAAAATAGCTTTTCAATGCATATCTTCCTTCTGGGTACCCATGACAAATGTATTCTTTCTAAGGACATAGGTTCACGCTATTTTTTTTTTGGTATATAAAGTATTTTATAAAGTACCTGGATAACCTTTACTTTCTTTGCTGATTTTCTAAGCTTTTAAAAAATAACATCACATAATTTTTGTCCTGACTTTTAAGTATTCAAAATCATTTTTACTGTTATCAATCTTTAAAAAATAGTCTTAATACAAATGATAACACCCAACTTTATGGTTTTCAAAATTCATACATCAGTATATTTTGGGGTCCCTCATGGGCCAGACCTGCTCTTGTATGCTAGAGAGAAAGTGATTAATGGTGGAAATCTCTGTCCTGAATAAGCTTGCAGTCTAGAGCTGAAGCCGGCAGATAAATTATAACTGCAATACAGACAGAGTAAGAGAATTGTGTTAAAAACAGAGACTCATGGACATGAACAATGAACTAGTGGTTACAGGACGAGGGAGAGAGAAACAAACAAACAAACAAACAAACAAATAAATAAAATGTTAAGAAAGAAAAAAATAAAATATGACTGGAAGGGAATAAAAAGAGTATTGTGCTAAGGTAAGTAAAAGGTGCAGTTAACCAAATCGGAGGTGTTAGAAAAGAATTACTGCGAGGGCTGATATCTAAGCTGAATCTTGAAAGATGGGTACCTGTGGCTTAGGTAGATAGATAAAAATGAGGTAAGCCCACATAATCATTAACATACATGTGACACATGGGATAAATGGTAAAGGCTCTGCGTTACCTGAAATATATTTCCGTTGAACGTAAATAATTTTCTCAGTTCCAGGTTTTGGGGCAAACTTCAATATTTCAATTTGCCATTCTTCAGAGCCTTTTCTATGTTTAAAATCGAGAAAGTAGTAGATTTAGTGGGAGCAGAGCAGGAAAAGATCTGATGAGACAGGATATTTTCCCGGAATCTAGTTCCGGTGATCAGATCTGTCACATCAGCATACATACAAACTGAACAAGAAGCAGTTCCATTTATGAATTCTGTTTGATAGCCTTTTGGGATTGCAAGATTTTGAACTTTCATTATATTCTATCTCATGTGTTTGCATATTTAATTTACCTGCTCTTTTTTTCTATTGAGAACATGCCTTCTCTTCACTTATTTTTTTAGAAAAATAATATTTTTCTGTATTGCACTACCATTTTAAAAGAGAAGTAATAATGTTCAAAGGTGACAGTTATGAATTCAAAATCTTCAACTTTGTATAACTACATTCTACATTCTCTTTATTCCTCATTACTGATCTAGTCTGCTAAAATTAGTTAAGAATAACATAAAATCATCAATGAACAATAATGTAATGTTATTTTTGCCACCATTAAACATTATCAAATATGGAGATATTCAGACTTTTTATGGTTCCTTAAGAGAAAATATAATAACTCTATGGGAGCGAACATTGAGAGTTTTATTTTTAATTACAAAATTATGTTGCTACTAATTGTTTGTAATAAAGTATTAAAAAGAGTGTGAATATAAAGCCCTTCAGAGAAATTATTCTGGTAGCCCACCTAAAGTCAGTCTCATTCAGTTGTCTAGAAGCCAAGTGTTTCTTACTTGGAAACTAATGACAGCGCATGCAAGTTGTGACATGGTTTACTTCTTTCGTTTTAAACCAAGGTGACTTTCTCAGAAAGAACTGGCTTGTGATATGGCTTGTGATACATCTATAGCACCACACCCTCTTTTTTGTGCAGAGTGGATTCGGTCATTGCAATTCTTCAGAACAGCCCTTTGGGGTTGAATATTTTGGGGTAACTGAAATGATCTTATCCCTACTTTACTGTAATCTGAAACAGTATATTGGTAATCACCTATGTCATTCTCTATGTCATTGCCGTACATATTGCCTTGAAATGTTGTCTGAAGGGCTTTTGGATCGCCATATTTTGTTGGGTTTTAACTCCTTGAAGAACTTTGCAAATTGTTTTCCCTTAATGTTTCAGCCATTGTATCTAAGTAGAAAATTTGCCCCAAAAACTAAGATCTATAATTAATTAATTCAGTTCATAATATTCTGTCACCAACTTGCTGAGAAATTATGTAGTATAATCAATTAAAATAGAAAAACAGTCAGAGATTCAGTAATAAAAAAGGTAAAGAGTTATTTGCTTAAGTGATCTTGCATTATCAATCCTAGTACAAATGACTAATGAATTTGTTGTTCATTACATTTAATGTGTTTGAGGCCAATGACCAAGAGGATGAATATTATAAAACATCAAGAATTGTTAATAATCAGTATCCTAGTATAGATATATTAGGGAGGATAATAATTTCTTAACTTTAAGAAAATGCTTTGTCACGATTACAGCAATTAAGTATAAACATATTGAATGAGTTCCTGCTCAGAGCTGCAAAAAAAAATAAAATTCACTCAAACTTGTGAAACTTAAGCACATCATTGAAGATGGTAATGAATTTAACATTTCAGTTAAAACCAACAGATGATTGCAATCAACCAAGATGCATAAGCATTAGCCTAAGTGTATTTGCTGTTTTCTCATCTGTAGAATACATTTGCTAAAAGTCAGTTTTCAGATATAAAAATATAACAATGATAAATAAAATAATTATAAGTGCTGCTATTACTATGCTTAATATTTTATATCATTTAATTCTCAAAGTAATGTTATAGAGCTATAGGAAGAAAGTATTATATAGCCATATCTATAACTACATGTATATACATATATATTATATTAGAAATAATTTTATAATCACAGACTGGTTAATTGTGAATCCAAGAAACTATTTAATTGCTTTGTTGGTGTGGGATATATTTTGAGTTCTGCTTTCTCCTCCTAATCTAATATAGGAAAATTCACTAAACTGTGTCTAATTAATTCCAAAACAAATAGCTGGATATTCTAAACTAAAATATCAAGCTGGTTGTGGAAAAAAGTGAACATAACTGTTTTGACTTCCTCGAACATTTAAAATCAATTGTGTTTGTAGTAGTAAAACTAAATGTATAACATACATTTTTCTCTTGATCGTAAATATTTGCAAAGTTCTTTTGCAATTCAAAGGAAGTCACTGGCTTCAAAAAAAGCTAACCATATTAATCATCTTAATGGATGATACTTCCTATGATAATATATTCCATCTAAACTGCATTTTCTCTGCTATATAAAGGACAAAGGAAACTGTTACACTGTTCAATAGAAACTTAGCAAATACTAAAATTTAAATGCTTTATATTTGATAACAAATATTTTATTCAATACATTTCTATAATATTATAATCCAGATAACTTATTTGGGTGAACATTATGGGAACCACAGAGTGGTGGTACACTTAATACCCTGAGGAAACCACAGATGACCATCATGTTTAAAAAAAACCAAACAAACCTAGTATATTGTTGGCATACAAATCCTATGGAAGCCAGGCACAATGATTCATATAGTGAAACAGGTAATGATCATACATTTCCTGAAATTCTACCTCTTCCATGAAATCTTTTATATTTACTAATTCGAAGAGATTAGTTTTCTTAGCTAAGTAAGCACCATCATTTCCTCTAAATTCATTTTTCCTTCAGCTTATGTGTTATGACACACTTTCTTCATATGTAGTTGCACAATGTTAGCCAGTTAACTACAAAGGGACAAATGGATGATCTAAATAATTTTTTAGCTCTCAGGCAATAAGTTTGTAAGAAACACAACCATGTCTGTTCATCTCCTATGTCTGAGTCAGCCTTGCTTTGCCAATTGTCATTCACTTATTGGGAATGATGAGAATGATGACGAGGAAGATGGCAATAATATCTGTGTAAAGGAATGAAGATAACAAAACATATATTTAGAGTCCTTTTGTTGAAAAGCATAAGCTATGGGCAAAATTGGCAAGTGATTTTAGATAAAGTAGTGAAGGACTTTTTTGATCTGCCTGCTGAGGATTTCTTAACTCTGAGAGACCATATAATGGAATTGGATCGCTATTTCTTTGGATTTCTTTAACTCTGTGACTTTGGGCAAGTTATTTAACCTTCGCGAGGCTCAAGATCCTCATGATAAATAATAACAATCTTCTAAGGTTGATATGAGGCCAAGAACCATCAATCATTAGGCAGGTAAATAAAAGAATGCTTATAACATCCTCGAATCTGGTACATGGTTAGCCTTCAATAAATGGTGTCTATGATTATTAGGAATCAAGAAATCTATATTGAACATCATACAAGACTACAAATGATTCACTGTTAGGTTCTAATGACATCTAACCTCAATTTTGTGTTTACCTTGTGCCAAACAGTGTATTATCATAGGTACTATCTCACTCTTTACACTAACATCCTACTGAGTATTTTATTAAGTAGACTATACAGTTAAGGAGAAGTAGAGACAGAGCTCAAACATTGGGCTCTATATCACCATCTTTTGCTAACTCGGCCCCAAAGAGCTTTCACATCTGACTGGAACCTAAAATCTATTTATTTTCCCAATAAATAACTTGGCATTATTTTTCTAACATTGTCTTGCTCCCCAAAATTCTACCAATGATTTTGGATAGGTAAACACAAATTTCCATTTTGAAATTTGACTAGGTGTAAAGAAATAGTCATAGAGTTTTCAAAAATGGGGACTTTTTTGAAGTAAAGTAACTGTTCACTTCAATTCTAGGTAAAATTACTCACGCTTAGAATAGTGCCTGGCACATAATAGGCATTCAGTAAATACCTGTTCCAGTTATTCCATAGCGTTCCGAGCTGTGTACTATCTTCTTTTTTTATTGAGGTATAACTGACATATAACATTATATTAGTTTTAAGTGTAACATAATGATTTGATATGTATATATTGTGAAATGATCACCACAATAAGTCTAGTTAAATTTGGCAAGACACATAGTTATAAATTTTTTTCTTGTGATGAGAACTTCTCAGATCTACTCTCTTAGCGACTTTTAAATATACAGTACAGTATTATTCCCATGCTGCACATTACATCACAGGACTTATTTATTTTACAACTGGAAGTTTGTATCTTTTGACCACCTTAACCCCTCTCCCTTTCCCCAACCCTGGCAACCACCAATCTGTTGTCTGTATCTTTCTTTTTTTCTAGATAATATCCCTAATTCATCCACTCTCATGATTTCATATTAATTTCATAAAGTCTTTGAAACTCATTTTTCTCTCCCATAAAATGGGGAAAATAATGTCCTCCATAAAAGTTTTCTTATGACAATTAAATGAGACAATAAAACATTTGGCATGCCCAGAATAATTAATGCCTAACACATGGTTGTCAACTAATACTTGGAACTATTATTATTGTTAAGCACCAATTATGTATTGCTGACTTCTAAATCTCTGCCACCAGCAGAGATTCATGCCATCCTCCCCCACTAACCTCTCCAGAGTTACTTCCTCTCTCTTCCTACCTTTCCAAATTCTACCCATCCTTCTCTCACCCCAGTAGCCATTGGTAAGTTCTTTTACTACTCTACTGATAATGATGATGGTGATGAAGACAGTATTTAATATTGATTGAGGGCTTAGTATGTGCCAGGTACCTAGCTGTAAGATTTATATATGTTGTCTCATTTAAGTCTTATAACAACTCTATAAGTTAAACACTATTATTTGCATCTGAATGAAGCTGAGGCAGAGAGAGTTTTATAATTTGACAAGATCAGAGGTTCTGTTGTGGGTTGCAGAGCCTGGTTTGAAGGAATGCCTGCCAACCTCCAAAGTCCATGTTCTTAACTGCTAGACTGCACTCTCCCCTGTTGTTCATATTGATTGTCCTCTACAAGTTCGATCTTTGCTGTTTACTGCATTTTATCCTTATTAACTCTTCTGTGTATGTTTGCTCTCCCATTAAGATGGTCGTTCTCCATTTACCTCCTCGAATCTCTTTTCTGCTTTACTCTGGATCTCAAGGGGCTAACTGGGCTGCATGATCCACTTCCTTACCCCTGGCTTCCTGGTGGGTTGGGTCAATGAAAGGCACCAGTAGTAGATGGGTGATTAGGAAGAAAAAGGTGGAGTAATCCTCTTACTCCCATCACTGCACCTTCCCTGACTCACCAAGTTTCTCTACAGCAACAGTTCCTTCTCCGAGGTCTCCAGGGCCCCAACATTCTGGTTATACTGTCTTCCTTGTTTATTCTGGCACAGTGGTGGTAAAAAGCTTCTTGCTATTCCTAGTCCCTTGGTTTTTCAACATTCCTTGTTGGCTTTCTTAATCTTAATCATGCTATTGTAAATAATTATCTCTCTAAGATAGTTTCAGTTAAATATTTTTAATATGCCATCTAATTCCTTACTGGAACCCTTATGGATCCACCACCACCTCAAATTTTGAAGGGAAGTCTTAAACATAGGAGCTATTCAATGATTATTGATTACTTCTCTTGTTAGTAAAGGAGTATGCATATGCATGTGTATACAATGTAATGGACTTCTGAACATGACTCTATAGCAATGACCATCTTTCTTCTTCTGATTTGCTTATGGATCATTATCAACTGTGCCCAGAAATCTTAATCACTTTTAAGCATCAAGTCATCATAAAGAAAGAATGTGTAGAACATGCTTAGGAAGTTTTAATTTGATGTTTTACAAGTATTTCCTGGGAACTGCCTTTTTTCTTCTGAAACTGTGTGTTTGTTTCATTGTCAGGGGTGCTTTCCCTTGGGACCATGAACCACCCTTCTCTAGAAGGTTGTTGTCAGGGCTAGTTATTCCTGAGCCTGTCCTTCCTGTCAGACACAACTTTATGCTTCTTACAATGATCTGAGGAAACTCTCCCCTTCCAAGCCCAATTCCAGTCTGTTCAAACTAAACCCAACTTTTTTCCATCAAAAAGATAACCTGAATTTGAAAATAATAATAATAATAAAAATGGTAGTAAATGAATGTAACGTTTATCTTTGGAATTAAGGAAGGATTTTCAGTTGGCTGATTTTCTGTCATAAAAACATTGATTGCATTCTTGAATCTAGACAAGGCTATTACCATACAAAGAAAGTAAACCTACAAAAAATTTTATTCTGATTTATGTGGCAGTAAAACCTTATTTTTTTAACCTCTAGGCAAATCTATTTATAGTAATTCATTGAAAACGAAAAGTAAAAATTTTCAGGAGAGAAAAAAATATGTGCTTCAAACTAGCCTCGGTCATTTGGAGAATGCTTGGTACTCAGAAATACAGGAAACACTGACGATTTTACTTGGTCAGTGACATCACTCAGTACAGTTTTTCCAATTTCTTTCCCCAGTATCAAACTTCCAAGATGGCAGAGCCACCTTTTAATTGGAGCACACAGACCAAAAGGGAGTGTAACTACAAGTCTTCTTTCCCAGCCACAGCCTTGTCTGGCTCGAGGGTCCCTACCCATCTCCCTGCCTCATAGGTAACTTTGAATTTGGGGGGGAGGGGGATGAGGAGTTTGTTGAAGAATGGTTTGTAGATAACTAAGACAGGTGAAGGTTTTATTTGCTGGTGTAAGAATGAAAATAAAACCTAAACATTGGGGTTGATCATCAAAGATGTTACAATATAGTTAAGTACTTATGACTGTACAAACAATTTTTAGGTGTCTAGTGTTTTATATGAATGTGTTTAGTGACTTCATTTGTCCTAATAGTTGAGGAGGAGCTAGATGTTTGATTATTTTAAGGAAAAAACAACAGCAAGAACATAAGAACCCTTTCTAGACTGGCATTGCTGGGGAGGGATAGCTAAGCTTGCTGCAGTCACTAATTCTTCAAAATAATTAGTCAAGAATCAATCCAGGTTTCTATCCCCATTTACTAAGGAATATGGGGCTGTGTATTGTGAGCAACATGCAGACAATTATGACTTTTTCACAGTCGAAATAACAAAATCTGGCAGATTAATTATAGCAGCAGTCCCCAACCTTTTTGGTACCAGGGACCGGTGCTCCTATGAGAATCTAATGCCTGATGATCTGAGGTGGAGCTGAGGCGGTGATGCTAGCGCTGAGGAGCGGCTGCAAATACGGATGGAGCTTTGCTCTCTCATCTGCCTGCTGTTCACCTCCTGCTGTGCAGCCTGTTCCTAACAGGCCACAGACCGGCGACCTGGAGGGTTGGGGACCTCTGAATTAGGGGATCCTCATGGTGTCCTACATGTTAGTAAGGATACTTTGATCTCAAGATCTGATTTTTCAGTTCTTCAGGCCTAAAATTTCACTAGTTAATGTATCCAGGATCTGTCAGAATAGCAGTTCTTAACCTTGATTGTGCAATAGAATCAATCATCAGCAGAGATTTTAAAATGTATACATTTCAGCCACATCCTGAAATTCTGAATCAATGGGTCTGGGGTGGAGACCTGTTGAGTGTCTCTCTATTTTTAAGCTTTTAAGTGATCGAGACACAAAGTTAAGAATCACTGTTCTAGAACAGACCACTTACACTGCCCAGTCCTGAGAGCAAACATGTATAAAGATATTAATTTAACCTTTTCTTCCTTCTCCTTCCCACTCCTTTTTCCATCCTTTCTTTTCTCCCTCAATATTTACTGAGCACTTACCATGTGCCATACATATGAGGAATGTCCATGACAACAGTTAAATATCCAAGTTCAGTAGTAACATTTTTCTCTTTCCAAAAGATTAATTTACTTGGAAAAGCAAATGAAGGTTAGAAGAATGCCTGGTAAGCAAACACGTCACTCATTAATTAATTTAACAAGAATTTGTTAAACCTTTACTATGTACGCATCAGAATAAATGTCCCTGAGGTACTTGATGTGTCTTTCTTTACTATTCTAAGATATTTTTTACTTGCCAACTCCATCAATGCATTGTGTTGGCAAGTTGGTGTAGCTCTGTCCAGGATAGTAACTGGAGAAATATAGACATCCTTCTCTCCCTCTTTTACCAGACTGTGAAGATTAATATTCTTTTTTTCCCCGCACATTTGTGACTATACCACATCCTTTCTTCATTTCAAAATAATTTCATAACTTATTATCTTGCCTAAGGTTGTAAGTCTTACTGTAATTACTTAGAGAGGAAAGTACCTTGTTCATTAAACTATAAGTCACCTTCTTTGGTGGCACATCCAGGAAGGTTTCTTACACTCACTCAGCTAATCCTATTAACAGTCTTAGTCTGAGAGGGCGGACCTTCCCTGTGGTAGGTGGGTCATTCTCAGTCACATCAGGTTGGAGAAATTGACATCCATTTTATTTTGGGAACTGTAGCATTCTGTCCAGGGGGGCTACTCTAAGAACAAATCCTATCATTGCAGTGACCCCAGTGAGTTCCTCCTTTTAGAAGTCAATCATGAGTTTCACCCATATCTTGTCCACTTTTTAAATGCATTTCTATATTTTAACTATCCTGTATTTGATGAAACATCTCCCAATATAAATCCCCAGTCCAGACCTCTTTTCTGAAACCTAGCCTCAAACACAGCTGCCTACTGTCATCTCTACCCAAAAGATTCACATGACACTTATGTCCAAGATGAAATAAGTCTTCCCCCCAAATGTGCTCCTCTTTCTGTATTCCCTACCTTGGCTGGTGGCAATGCCAAACCAAATACCCAATGTCTCAAGGCAGAAAACTAAGAGGCATCATAGATCCTTCTCACTCCATTCTATTTCTTCTTCTCCCTACAAATCCCACTCAATGTATCATCATGTAGTTTGGGGCCCACCTTTTTAACATCTCATATCTATTTTGTCCTTCTCACTGCAACTACCTTAGTTTAGGGTCTTATTGACTTGCTGCAGTATTATAATTAGTTTCTCTAACTATAGTCTTTTTCTACCTCAGTTCAGGCTCAACAGAGCCCCAAAAATAATATTTCTAAAACAAAATTTGATCACGTTTCTTCTGTGTTCAAAAATCTTCCCTGGTTATCATCACATGATAAAGGTAGGAAATAAAGGGAACAACACACATAAAAGTAGAAAGACATAAAACCACATGGAATGTATGAGGAACCCATATGCATTTTGATAAGGCCTGATCCCTCGAGTATGAGGTAGAGGATGGAGAAGGTAGGCAGAGGCCAGATTATCCACAGCAGGCCAGGTGTCTGCTGTTCCTTCTTTCCAAGATGCCTTCCGCTACTCCCTTAAAAGTCCTCAGAAGTCACTTTTGGAAAGCATTTTCTAACACTCCTGCACAGAAGTTAATCGCTCCTTCCTAAACGCTAATGCTGTGTCTCATATTGTTGCTATTGTTGTTCTAATCACAATTTAATATAGTTACTTGTTGCTTGCTGTCTCCCTTGTAGACTATGAGCTCTTTCAGGACAAGGACTGTGTCTTATGCATTTCTAAATCCTCCTATGACAAGCTGCCCAGTACAGCAAGCCTCCAATTACTGATCTCTTT
>NW_006494612.1:2302450-2311933 GCF_000325575.1 Pteropus alecto | reverse complement strand
ACAGGCAAAAATTGATCTTAACTAGGAGTGGTGGTTGGAATGCAGAGGTAGAAATAAATTTTAGAACTATTAAAAACGTTGAACAGACTAAGTCATTTACTCAAAGGTGGAAAGAAATTGTCAGATCTCTTTTTAAAGGAAGAAAGGAAGGAGCTCATCTTCCTTGTCTTCAGTTATATCATGTAAGTTTTAGTATTTGCAATTTTAATTATTTTGTTCATTATTTTTATAGCTCATGGTGAATTTACCATTGTTTGCATCGAATCAGATTAAATTTAATTATAGATATTTTGACACATTTTCAATGTTTTAGTATCATTTTTAGAGATAGTTTAGAAGAGAGAGGTGGCATTTGTAATTATTTTAATTATTTTGCTCATTATTTTTTATAGCTCATGGTGAATTTAACATTAAGTTTGCATCGAATCAGATTAAATTTAATTATAAATATTTTGACACATTTTCAATGTTTTAAGATCATTTTTAGAGATAGTTTAAAAAAGAGAGGTGGCATTTATAATAGACTTTAACAAAGTACAGATAATATACCAAAGCAATGAAATTACAAGTCAGGAAAGATAATTTTGCTAGAATGTTAGCAGAATTCAGACAGGTTATATTAAAAGTCAACAGAGATAGCAATGAACATAGAAAAGATAATACTGGTGAAGGCAAGAATGCTCTTCTGATGAGGACAAAATCTTGCCCTTAGCTATCCCAGTAGTCAAGCTGGACGTAAACCACATGAAGCAAGTATTGGACTTCCTTCCAAGAAAGGCAGTCCTTGGTTCAGAAAAGAACATGTCACCTTCTGAGGGCGTGGGCCTCCCAGTCATGGCAGGGCTGGTGGAAGAAAAGTTCTGCATGAGACAGAGGGCGTGGAGTCAGGAGCAGATCTGAACCACAAGAGAGAAGCTGGATTTAGTAATATCTACCATGTCTCTCAGTCTGAGTCTTTGAGATTCTGACCTGCTAGTCCTGAGTTCTTCTGCAAGCCAGTTTTCCTGACACAAGACTGAGAGCAGTATGCGCCATATGAGCTAAAATGATACATTCGTACCTGATCTCTCCTCCCTCCCAGCATATAACCACTGAACCATGCCAGAAAGAAAATTTTATTCCCTCCCATCATAACCCTCTACTGTTGGGAATGATTCTAGGTACCCTTTTGGAGCAAGTGATATCTTAATCAGCCTTCAGCCATTGGACTAGTCAGGACTACAAGACTGGTATCCTCAGTCAGTCAGCAAAACCTCAGTGAGATGGATAATTACATCACACTCATTGGATCATGATTTGGCACCTCTATGTCAGCGTCTGTCTTCAGACATTTGCGGGCTCTCACATGTACTATGGGTGCAGATTTGGTGTGCAGAGACCCCTCTTTTCACTGCTAATAGGTTGTCTTTATATTCATACAAAATCATTGCCCTGAAGCAGCAGATGTAATGACCAACAGGACATTTTGGGGCTGCCCTAGTGTTTCAACACTTACTCCAGGCCCACCTCCAATGCCCTCTGCTTTCTAATGTCCAGGTGCCAGGAAGTTTTCACATGAGCAGAAATGAAAAACATTCTTTAGTTCTGTCTCTGTCTTCTCTCCACCAAAATTGTAGAATTACTTAAAAGGTTTGCCAAAGCCAGGTCTCTGGACAAGGCACAAAGATTCAAACAACCTGTTACTTAACAGATGATGTGAGTGCTATGTCAAACTTGCCTTAGAGTCAAGTGCATTGAAACGATGAAACTTGTGATAAAATAATTTCCCCTTATATCTTTAGTTTTATCTTCTAATCAATATTATAAATTTACAAGGAATAAAACTGACTAGATTTGAATGTAAATAGATGAGATTTTAGCCAGTTTAAATGAAAAATTATACAAATGTAGTGATGTCATATATTCAGATGTACCAAGAAAATGTAGCTTCTAATTTTGTCTATAACTAATATATAGTATAATTTTACTCACAATCCTAACCACTTCATGAATAAAAATTAACTAAATTTTCAGTATAATTTCATATTAATATAATTTGCTAAATTTTAAGATGTCAGGTAACAGTATCTCATTTTGATACAAATGCTTGAACCCCCAGAGAGCCCATTGCCCCTTGAGAGGGTGTCCAAGTGTATGAAGGGAGATGAATGGCTTACATGTCATTGTGGGGTTGAAGGGAAAGGACATCTTGTTCTCATGCTGGTCCTTTGGTGAATGCTGATAGTATCTGCTGTTTTTCAGAGCTGCCTATTATTATCTGGAAGCATTTATCCAATGGCTTCCATGCTTAGCCTGCCACTGGGTCAACTTAAGATCTGGTAGTCTTGGCTTCTGCAGAGCCCACTGGCATGCCCTGGGTGATGGTTTCCTACTTCTCCATCACCTCCTCAAATGAGCCTGATGGCTCAGCAATTTACCCACAGTCCTCTAGACTATAGTTCCATCTTCAGTAATTCTCTATTCAAATGTATTCAATCTTCTGATGAAGTGATCAACCAAAATTTATTTTCAGGTATTACCTTTATAATTTCTAGACATGTGGTTTTTTTTTTCAATTTCATTTGTTCTCTAGCCACATTTTCAACTTCTCTTCTATTTCTTCAGATAAGTATAGTTTGTATTCAATAACAAACAAATAAAACTAGTTATCTTTCAAATCTGGTGCCAATATCTGCTCTTTGAAATGTTCCTTTATGTTATTTTTTAGTGTGTTTTGTGATTTGTGACTGTGAGTCACTCATTTTCCTAAACTTTTTTCTCTAAGCATCCTTTGAGGCTTGTATTGAACTTCTAATTTTCAAGAGTAGATTTGTCTCTGCTTCTGCCAATTACATAGTAGTGCTACCAACTGGAAACTATTTAAATTAAATTCTCAACTTGAAAGTATGAATTCTAAAGGCTAATCTTTTTATAATATGATTATGGATCCTCAATGAGAATTTTTTTTCCTCCTTTCTAGAACTAAATATTATACAGCAGGTTATTTTGTACCTCTCCTGTACAATGAGGTTTATTTCTTATGCATCCTTTTATAGGGGATACAACCATTTGAGATACTCCCAACTTTATACAAGGATTTCCCACCTTGGTGAAATCCATCTTTTATTCCCTCAACTCCAAGTAGTAGTCAGAGAAAAAGCTCTATGTTCCCAGGTTTCGTCAGAATTCCCCAGGTTGGAACCCACCTTTAGCGTTTGTTGATCTCTCAGGGTTCCTGGTTTCCTTTATGTGCTTGATGAATTCCTTACTTTTGTGCCAGTTCATTGAAGCATTTTTATTCTAGCCAAGAATTTGTTTTAATCAGGAGTGTCATCTAGGGTATCTACTCCAGCATACTGCTGGAAATGTCGCCAGTCCTTTTTCTATCATAAATAAGAATAAACATTTATATGGTTGAGATTTTATATCCTGGGACTTTGGAATCAGACAAATCTAGATTAAAATACCATCTGCTTGACCAATATTTGTCCAATTACTACCATGTTCTAGATTCTAGAGTTAAAATAGTGTATAAGACAAACTCCCTACCCTTCGATATTTATATTTTAGTAAGAGAGATAATAAACTAGCAAGTAAATAGATATATCAGGTATGAATAAATACCACAAAGAAAAATAAAGCAGGTCAGGAGACAGAAAATAATTAGACAGGATATAGATGCAGTGCTATTTTAAATAATTTGGTCAGATAAGCCCACTTGGAAGAGGAAATAATTTGAACAAAGTCCTAGATAAAATGAGAGAATAAGCTATGTAGATAACCAAGGAGATAAGCCTCCCAAGCAGAGAAGTACAAGTGCAAGACCTTGCGTTAGAAACACATTTATCCTGGCAGAAACCATCAGGAAGCTGAGGATGGCTAGAGCAGAGTGGTGAAAGTTGAGATTGGAGAGATCTGTAGGGGCCAGATCACATAGGGCCTCTTGCATCATAATATGGATTTGGAATTTTATTCTAAATATAATGGAAAGTCACTGGAGCATTTTGTGCAGGGGGTGGCATCGTCTAATTCACGTTTTAATAAAACCAGTCTAGATAATATATGGGGGACAAACAATTGAAGTAGAGCAAGCTGGGTAGGCTAATGGAAACCACTTAGGAAGTTTATTACCAACCTAGAGAGAGAAGATGGAGATTTGGGTGAGAACAGCAATTGTAGAGGTGCTAAAAAGAGGATATGATTTGAAAGTAATGTTCACAGGATTTGGTGCTAGATTTGAATATAGAAAGACAAAGATGTACAGGAGAATGAATATTTAACATTTGGGGCTGAGCAACTAGGGGTAAATGAGATGGGGAAGAGTGGGAAAGCACTGAACTTATTAGGTGAAGAAATCAAGTTTGGTTTTGTACACATTAAATTTGGTATATCTATTAGTAGAAATGATGAATAGGAAATTGGATACTTACGAGAGTGAAACTCTGAGGACCAGCAGATAAAATCTTGGTCAGTAGCATGTGGATGGTTTTTAAAGCAGTGAGACTGGATGAGGTTGTCTAATGCATAAGTGTAGATACAGAGGCAAAAAGCTCTGAGGATTAAACCCTGGGATGTTCCAACATTTAGACACTTAGAAACTGAAAATAAGAGTTCAGTGAAGGTACAGGAAGATACGGAGATTGGGGTATCTGAGAACTGAATGAAGAAAAGGATTTTTAGAAGAGGGTTTCCAATCAACTGCTTCAAACACTGCTAAGAAGTCAAATAAGATAAAGGTTAAAAATTGACCGTTGCACTTGACAAGATGGGAGTCTCTGGTAGGAATGAAAATATGGATGAAGTGTTTTGAGGCGAGAGTTAATATTGAAACTTCTGGAGGGTGTTTTAGAATAAAGGAAAGAAAAGTAATATGGATGTGGATTACAGGAGCATTATTTTAATAAGATGGCAGATATTACACCATGTTTGAATACCACTGGGAATGGCCCAGCAAAGAAGGAGATATTAATAATGCAAGGGGTATGCAGGTCAAAATTGTAGGAAAATAGTTTCCAAATAGGACTGGTAGGATGGGACCTAGAACACAAGGTATTAGCCTTAGAAAGAAGCACAGACAGTTCATCCCTCCTTGGTTAATTCATATCTCTTTTCAGACTTAATCAGAAATAGCTTTCCTGAACACCCTCGCTAAAACTGTAGCCTAACTCCTGATCAGAGCTATGCTTTCAATCTACTTTGCTTTCCTTCGTAACATGTTTCATGTCTAATATTATATTGAATATGTGTTTATTGATTTATTATTTGTCTTTTACCCAAGAATGTAATCGCCAAAAGGGAAGGGACTTTGTTTTTTGTCCCCAGAATTTATAACTTTGCCTGGAATATAGTACCCATTTAATAAGTACTTGTTATATATTAAATGAATGAAACAGGAAGAAAAGTAGAAAAATATGTATACATACACAGGTTAGTTAGTAGATTTGATGGAAGAAAGTATAATTATTTCTCTTCCCATCACTTCTGTTTTCTTAGAGTCACCAGCTTGGAAGAGAAAAGAATGTATGAAATACTTGCGCCAGACAATAGAAGGAATACACTATGAAATGCAGTTGAATAACCAGGAAATGTTATGGAACTGTAAGATCTGTGGTCAAAATTGTAAAGTGAGACCAGTTAGCACAGTTGTGAGTTTTCTTTCACCCAGAGTCTGCCAGTTAGGTGCAGGCACAGAGAAAGTGGAGAACTGGGTTTAGTTAGTGTTGGAATTGTTGCTGTATGTATATAACTGGAATAGAGAAAGGGTCCTATTAGTTTCTGAGGGCAGCTGTAAAAATATTACCACAAACTAGGTAGCTTAAAACAATAAAAATTTATTCTCTCATGATTCAGGAGGCCAGAGGTCTGAAATCAAGGTGTCAGCAGGACTGGTTTCTTTTAGAACAGGGGTCCCCAATCCCAGGAAGAGGACCTTACAGGTCTGTGACCTGTCAGGAATGGGGGCCATACAGCAGGAGGTGAGTGATGGGCAAGTAAGCAGAGCTCCATCTGTATTTGCAGCCATTTCCCAGAGTTAGCATCACCGCCTCGCTCCACCTAAGATCATCAGGCATTAGATTCTCATAGGAGCACCAGTCCCTGGTGCCAAAAAAGTTGGGGACTGCTGTTCTAGAGGCTTTGAAGATACTGTCCCAGGCTCTTCTCCCAGCTTCTTTCTGGTGGTTTCCAGCAATCCTGCTGTTCCTTGGCCGTGGCAGTATAACTCCATTCTCTACCTCCATCTTCATCTGGCGTTCTTCCCTGTGTCTATGCCTCTGTGTGTCCTTCTCCCTTTTTTTTATAAGAGCACCAGTCTTTGGATTTAGGGCCCACCCTAATCTCGTATGCCCTCATCTTAACTAATTACATCTGCAAAGACCTATTTCCAAATAAGGTCATATTCATATTCTAAGGCTCTCTGTGGGCATGAATTTGAGGGAGACACCATTCAACTCACTGCAGGGGTTGAGGGCATATGCAAAGAAGTGATTATCACAATGAACCATAGGGTCTAGTAGGAAAAGAGACATTGCAAGAAGCAGTGGGGTGGATATTAGGCACTGAAAAATGGTTAGGTAGATGGATTGGTGGGCCCTGTGTGGTCAGAAAAATGGAGTAAGGGTACTACAATAAGTGGGTCGGAAAAGCAGGAGGTGGAAAGCAGAGGGTGGGAAGCTTGCAGTTTTGGAGGCAGTGCATTAATTGATAATGTCAAATTCTAGGGCATAACCAATGGAGGGTTTGGCAGAAGTGTTGTAAAGGAAAAGAACATAAGATATCAAGGAACCATCAGGAGACCATGTTCGCTAAATCACCTGTGGGGATGGCAATATCTCCAAGAATGGTGCCAGACAGAAAGGCAGTAAATCAAGTGCCACTATCCTTAGTGACTGAGAAAGACTAACCAATTAATTACCTCGATTCTCAGATAATTACCTCAATAGAGATGGATATCAGCTGGTTTCTTATGACATCTGAGCATGAAAAGAACTGGAGATTTTGAGGGAAGAGCAAGGAAGATATCTACCCACCTCCAGGTGCTGGGGGTCCTGGGGCATGAGAACATAGCAGCCTGCCCTTAAGAGTGACCTGTGGGCTTCACCATCCTCAGGGAATATTCAATTTTCTGATAGAATGAGAACGTTCAGAGCATCACTTCTGAACAAGATGTGCAGAATATTCTGTTGACAACAGCATGATGGAGAGGTCAGGAACTGATTGGAACAGTGAGAGACTGGATCAGCCTGATAGTGATGGAAGTGAACAGGGCAGCAAAGCCCTCCATTGTAGGGACAGACTTATCTAGTTAATCCTTCTCTTAATTTGGGGATGTGATATTCCCTACATCCTCAGTCTTTTAAATAACTCTAGAAGAAATATTTGTACCCCTTCCAAGTGTTACAGCAGCTGCACCTTCTGGTTGTATGTGGTTTGCTGTGCTTATTAATATCTGCCTCTTACTAGGCTGGGAGCTTGCGGGCCTTGAGAGCTGGGCTTGTGAACTATCCAATGGCTTTATTCATAGTACCTTAAACATCTAGGAATTTCAATATGGCTGTGTTGGTTATGGTTATTTGAAAATCTAAAAATGAAACAGTTTTCGGTTCTCTTCCTCTGCTTTCCTTCGTCTTTTTTGGAAGTGGAGTGGAGGCGCCCAGTGTTGTTAGATTTTTCTACCCTTATAATAGTCTCCCAGCCTGTTTACTTGTTCAGGGCACATCGTCACCATGTGACAGGACATGTGTACTTTAAAATGACAAAGTGTGTGGATCCTAGCCAGCAGGGTCAAGAAAATACTTCGTAAACAAAGCTGTAAATAACATCTGGGCTGTCCAAACACAGGAGGACCTGGTAGCTTTTTCTTTTCCCTGTTGTTTTGTTTGGTCGTGGCCATCTCCCTGTAGACCCAAACAAGTCAGGGAGCCACTGTCTGAGCCCCAGATTACTTCAGGCTAATTCTTATTGCTGAGACTATATGGCAGACTGTCAATGGGAAAACCAGACCCTGTATAGTGAAAAGACAGGAAACCAGTGAATCACAGCACTGAAGAAGAAAGCCAAAAGGTCTAAATAATCAACATAAAGGCTTTGAACCATGATGGGGAAATAAAGCTTATAAACAGTTTTTATCTCAGAATACAGAAAATATCTGATGGGAAGAAGAATTTAAATTGATAGGAGACTTCTCATCCGAATACCTGAAACCACAACTTTCCTTGTAGACATTAGTCAATGTTAGCTGTCTAATATTCAATTCATATTCTTTCTACTGCAGTTGATTTGTAGACTGTTATAAAAATGTCCTTTAAAAGTTACATCAAATGAAAGATAAACGTGATTTTTAATATCTCTAAAGAAAACTATGTTATAGGTACGTACTGCAAAAAATTCTACCATGACTACAGGTGCAAATTCTCAGCGACCTGTATTAGTCATTGTTCCTTTTCTGGATGGTGTAACTTTTTCAGGCAGGATGTGAGCTCTGCTCATGAAAACATTACAAGTAAAGGTGACTTTGAGGGGGAAAAAAAGCAGTAGAATCTCAGAAGGTGGCTTTTCCCTTTCTCTGTCTCAAAGGGTAGGGCCAGAAAAAGATCTTTTGCCAATAGCCCATTGCACTTCTACTCAGCCATTGTTAGAATTACAAAATTGAGAAGGGAAAAGATGTGGTGGCAGGGCCAGGTGGGGCTCGAACACCCCACCATTTGCCACAGGCTTCATCTAGCTGCATGTGTCACCTGTGCAGCTTAATGCTGAGCTCTGGACACCTGCCCCAGGAAAAGGAGCCAGAATTACAGCTTTCTTCACTGGCACTCATGGAAAAACTAATAGAATTGCAAAGAGAAGTAGATGAATCTTCTATCAGGGCTGAGAACTTCACCAGTGCTCTGAAAGCGCTACTTTGTCACTGATTCAATTCCATTCAACAGCTATTGATTCAATTCCATTCAACAGCACATAGGATAACTACTATGTGCACTGTGAGTTAACATGAGGACAGCACTGGGCTTGAAGTCAGGAGATCTGAGTCCGGAGCCAGGTTCTCCCACTTACCACGTTTGAACTTAGGTCTGTCACTTGATCTTTTCCTCCATGTGTCTTCTCATCTGTGAAATTGGTGGCAGTGAGAATTAAATGCCATAAAGTGGGTGCTATTAGGTGCTCAACTCTTACATTCCTTCCTACCCTCTTGTGGATTAGGGTTTTGGGAAATGTAAAATAAGTTTAAGTCAGGGTTCTGACTCTTAAAGAGTTAATTATCTCAATGGAAAGATACTGGCTTAAGTCCTGGGAGAAATTTGCACATGTACCTGGAGACGACATGAGGGACTCAGCTCAGTACTGTGAATCTGAATCTCTGTGGTACAAGCAGGAATCTTCATGTTCAGCAAGCTCCCCAGGTGATCTAAGGTGTTCTACTGAAAAGCTAGCCTCAGTCCTCCTCAGCTCCATGAATGCTGACATTTTAACAGAGAATCCTGAGACACAACACCTCAAAGGATTTCA
>NW_006494612.1:2278691-2302404 GCF_000325575.1 Pteropus alecto | reverse complement strand
CCTCCTACCACAATCTTCTCTTCCTTAGTATATAAGCTCTAACCACAAAGCTCACATGGCAATTTTTGTGTTCTTCCTTCATGCTTCAATCACTCTCTACTTTGCATTAGAAATTATATATAATTTATTCTCTCCTCGTATCCCTCAAAGTGCTTGTCACATAGCAATGAGAAATAAATGTTGAGGCAAATTGGTCAGTGAATAATGGAATAATGTATTCATTCTTCCCAACTTCCATAATACTTAAACCCAAAAAGAAAGAGAAGATTGGACTAGGAAGCAGAAAGTCGGTGTCTCTGAAGCTAACCTGGCCAAGAGCACAGCATTTTTGACTCACGAGGAGGCCATTTCCCAGGGGCTGAGAACAAGTGTACATTTCCCTGTCTCCTCAGGAAAGGAATGAATGCTGAGGTCTCAAAAATGCCTTGCTCTATTTTGTCAGACTCACAAACACAACAGATCAGATGCTGGTGAAAATCGAAAATAATTTTCAAGAAAAAAAATTAGTAATTGAAGTGGGCTGTCTTCCAGTGACTTAGTGGCTTAAAAAATTCAAGTGGCCATGGTCTCAGGACTTTCAGCTGGAAGCCTGGTGCCCTTGTCTCTTGCGTGCAGTCCTGTCCAATGGAGACCTTGAATAGAATGATAAGCTTTTATAGTGGGAAAGTTTTAAAACCAAGAGACTGTGTAAACATAGAAGACTAAAAGCAGAAGTTTCGATGGAATCAAGAGCTTATTTATAACATTTCGTGTGGCATTTGGGTGAATTTCTAGGTTTGAATTGCTTGTTTGGAATCCACGTTGGCATCTTGCTGAAGGCATGTCCCCTAGATCCATTTGGGGGATTTAAGTCCCATCAGCCAGGCAAGTTCAAAGCCAGGTTGACAGGTTCTTGTAGAATTTCATGATGGAGCATGTTCTTTGAAAGGCAGTAATGCAAAGCAAGGTCTCTTGTGCCAGTGTGGAGAGGTCAATCCATTAAAGCTTAAGCCCTTGTGGGATCCAGCCAGATCTGTTGTTATTAAAGGAATAACTTCAGTAAGAACAAATAACAGCACTTAACCTAGTGTCAGCTGAGCTGTTTCGATGAGTGGTTCACAAAATTCACTACCAACCTGAATTAAATATAAGAATTCACCCAAATTTGTATCAGCATCACTTGTATAAATATATATATACATACACACACATATATGCCAGCTCCACCCCCTAGAGACCCTAATTGAGTAGGACTGTGGTACTACTCAAGAATATATACTTTGAAAGCTCTCCATACGATTCTGAGGCCCAGCTAGGTTTGGGAACAACTGGTGTCTGTAATAAACATTGTCTAGGAGTAGAAGCCCAGGTATGGAACAAGCCAGAGGTAGCATTACCACTCTCCAGTGAATTTTTTACTTTGAGAAATATTTCAGGTAATGAGTTAAATTTTGTAGAAATACTCATGTGCTTTACATTCATATATACACATGCACATGCACCAGTGGTAGAAAAACTCTAGATTTGATTCATCTAGTTGCTAGCCAAATTCTTTCCATCCACTGAACTTCCTCAGAGATCTTTGAAGTCAGCAATTACTTTGTTCTCAGAGGAGTCATTCTGTGGCGAGGAAAATGTTGCAAGTTTGGCAATGTATTAGGACTTTCCAAATCTGGGTCATTTCAAAATATCTGTCTGTATGTTGTTTATCCTTTTGCAGTATTTATTCTTTATTCTTTCTAATAACCAGAGGATAATCTATTGATATTAATCATCTGGAATGCATAACAAAGGCAGTAAATTCACCAGTAGGAATAACAGCAGACAGCTACCGATAACTGATTTCCTTTTTAATCTACCTTGTCCTCTTTCAGAAGCACAGATTTACTAACTTTATAGAGCCTTTCTCACAGTGCCCTAAACAGAATCATTTCTCGGTGGTCCTCCTGACAGGTTACCATCCATGTTTCCAGCGAATATTTTACACACAGCCTATTTCTATCTTCTAGAATTACTAGTCTCTGTCCTGCTGTTTTATCTCACATATGTTTGTCTCTGACACTTATAGAGTGAGAAATCTTTGGGTAACATCTCCACTGATAGTTAAAACATGTGCTTATTTTTATGTTCTCTTAGATTCCTCATCTGCAGGAAACCACAAGATCCTAATGTTGATTTCCTGTATTGCTGTAGAATCTCATGATGCAAGGATTTCACTTTTTAATGGTCCCTTCTCTCTTTGCATAAGCCCGTCCATACAGCAATGTTCACTGTTGTGTCTGAATGTACACTGACTCATAACTCAGGCTGCTCCCACCCATTTCTACTCTCCAACTCCACTGTGTGGCGTTATCTCAGCCTAACCCTCCAACCCCAGATGGTGTTGAACCCCTGGATCATACCCAGTCCAAGCCCCATGTATACGCCATGATTCTTACTATGTAATGGATTAAGTGTTGATATTTATAGCAGCTTTATTGATAACCCTGATGATAAGATAGCTTTGGTGTCCCCCAAGCCATTTATGTTCCTTCAGGGAAGACTTCCGCTGGATTCCCTCATCGCAGCACATTATCAATCAGGGAAATTCACAAAGCTGGAGCATGTGTGTGTCTGAGCCTGTGGAAGAGATAGGCAAATTGCAGGGGGAAAAAAAGGGACAGTTTTCATATATTTCAATTTTATTGTCCTTCTACCTCCCAAATAGAGAGAGAGAGACAGAGACAGAGACAGAAACAGAGACAGACAGAGACAGAGAGACAGAGCACGCTTTTTTTTTTCCAAGAGCTTTTGAAATTTTGCTTGGCTTATACCCCTGAGACCAATGGACAGGAAATGAGAATTGGATAGGAAAAGAGCTGAAAACATCTTCTGCAAATTTTTGTTGTGTGGGATATGGTAATTTTCCATCCAAAATGTTTTTAAAATAGACTTAACAGGAAATATTGCTTTATATAGAAGGAATGCTATTCTTTAATATTTGTATATGGTTATTATTATCACTACCAATTAAAATCAACATATTAATAGCTCTCTTGAATAATGGCTTTCATCTGACCACCTGAAAAGTTTAGAAAATTTTGATATAAATTTCCCCACATTGTAACTCCAGGGATGATGTACTATTGAATGAACATGTTCCATAGAATTACAGTGCTTAAGAGGAAGACATTTTTAACTCTTAAATCCCTTACTCTTTTAATTCCACTTACTGTAAAGGAATAGTTCCAAATTATTTAATCTAAACACAGAAAATAACTCTTCTAATTCTATTTAAGATTTAAGATTTCCTAATTCCCTCTGTCTTCTTTATCATTTATGCATTTGCCTCTCAATCTACATTAAAATGGAAAAAAAATGAAATAAAAACAATGTAGTGAGTTTTTCATAAAGATCTGTTCTTCAGTTTGGGATTGTTTCCTACTTAATATTTTGGTGTTCAGGTGCCCTTTTTCTGATGTGATGGATGGGATAGATGGAAGATTTTTGTTAATTTTCCTCACTTGACAAAATAAAAACTTAACACTTCTACATTGGTCCCCAGATTTAATTTTGAAATTTTATTTTTTAAGGAATTCAAAGCTCCTGAAATCAGCTCTCTGCTTTTAGAATTCCATGACAGAACACACTGCTAAATATACTGGTAGTTATTGCAATAAGCCAGACCACGCACGGTTGCCTGCTGGAGACATTGCTGCTATGACTTAAGAAATAGATTAGGTGACTGCTGCTGGTGTCCCAGAGGTCATAATTCTTCTTCAGATATTTCAAAAGGATAAAAGGTAATTAAGTTAATAATCTCTGTTGTTATAAATACTCGATGTGGCATTGTTCATTTATGGCCTCCTAACATCCATGATATCGATTTACACAAGAATAACTCGGGGGAAGTTCTGGTATTGAAGACTCTAGAAAGGAACAAGGATCAAAGACTCCTAGATTAAAGGGTTGATTTAGGATAAATGTTAAAAGGCATAATGTGCACAACACACTTATTACAAACAAGAAATCCCAGTCTTACCTACTGTTCTATCTGGTGGCAGGGATTTCACTTCCTGTAAAAACAAAACAAAAACAGAAACATAATTGAGTGAAGTAAATTGTTACTTGTGCAATTAACATAAAAGTGCTTATGTTTAGATACCTTTAATTTACATTTAAAATACAGTTTAATAGTTAATGTAGGTAGGGCCACACAGGAAGAAAAATTCAACTTCGAAATATGTACATATTTGAATAACATGTACAATAAATGTGCATGTATATTTTACGGTCCTAAAAAGTTTGCTTTTCTCTCTGTTGTATTTTGAGATCACAGTGTTTGGAGTCTATATCTGGCCTCTTTTGAGAAACTTAGAGAGTACAATTTGAACTTCTAGATGGCCCCACTTCGTAAACCACAGACATCCAAATTAGCATAGTCTCATAGGCTCAAAGACAGAGAGAAATTGGTATGTGGTCAAAAAAGAATTTTAATAAAACATGAAAATACAACCTATACCAACTCTGCAGTAAGTCTGCAGACGACTGCTTCTCTGTGTCATCTCATATATGACAACTGCTCTGGCAAAGGGCTGGTGAGAAACTTCTGAAGAAACACAAAAACTTATGCAAAGTAGCAGAGTTTCAAATCTATTATCAAGTTGACATAGAAGGATTATTTCATAGAACCTTTGCTTGAACTAAGTCTCAATTTTCCCACTTATTGCCTACTCCTGGGCATTTCGACAGGGGTACTATCACTTTCCAGAAGCCCTGGGTGGTATTTGTGTTCGGCTTCTGGTGCTTGAGAGGGATCTGTTCTCACACCTCTGTGATTGTCTACTTTGTCTTGCAAGTAGATTTGCTCTGTTCTTTTCCACATTCAACATTTATTTTTGGTTGATTGACATACAGGGTTTTGTCCATAACAGGGGTCTAAGACTACAGCCCGTGGACTAAATTGAGCCTACCACCTGATTTTGTAAATAAGGTTTTATTGGACCACATCCATAACCATTTAGTATCTACAGATAGCGTAAGCATTATCTGTAGATACTAAAGAAATTGACTACATAGTGTATGGACCACAGAGCTTAAAATATTTACTATCTGGCCTTTTATAAAAAAATATTTGCTGACTCTTGTCTATGAGGAATAAAACGTTGTAGGAAGGGATTATTCTTTTACATAGGCTTGGGTGCTAATTCTTTATCATAGAAACACTTCACGGAACTTTTTTCTAAAGCTATTGCCTTTCGATGCATGAGAAAAAAATATTCTATGCAAAGAAAGACACCTGCCCACGTTTCTTACCACTTTACTTTTTATTACTTGGTTTTCATGTAGATTCACAATATATGCTGGGAGAAGGGGAAATATTTGGGACAAGTGTGATCAATGCTGAAACAAGCAGACCTTTGGCAAAACTTGAAGAAGGTGCATCCACCTTCAGTTACTTTCCACCATCCCCTTACTCTTTCTCTGTGCTCTGCTTCTCCTCTTTTTCCTTGCCACGTTCTAGGTCATACCCAGATTCTTTCTTTGCTTGGATTAGCTCTCAATGACTCCACACTAGACTCTTAGCTGCTAGTGACTTTGGTGTTACTCTTCCTATGGCATTTATATTTTTACAGATGAATTTCTTAAACTGAGGAGCTATAGCAAAAAGTGGAGCTTGCCAGTCAGGGGCTGAGTAATGTCATACTCAGGTTCTCTACTGGGCAGCCCCTAAGCCAGTTGCTTTCCAGTAGCCAGCAGCCACTCTAGAGGCAAGCAGCTTGAATGACACACCAACTTTATATTTTCCTATTATGTCATGAGTTGAAAAAGATCGGAAAGCACTCACCTTTAGGAATAAGTCGCTATGTGTTTCACTTACTCCAAAGGGGAAATAAGGCTTGGGAAATTACAGTTAATGTTTGTTTTGTTTTGTTTTGTTTTGTTTTGTTTTGTTTTCTGAAAGTTAGAAGACTCTGCTTATAAATAAATCAATAATCTATAGAAAAAAAATTAAATGAAAGAGTCCAACTTTAGGTTACTTATGATTCTCAATCAAGAACAAAATGAGTTTTACTAATTAACCAGTTGGGATTGTACACTAGCTACAAGAATGTAAAGCACACCTCTGTCCTCTCCCTGCTGTGTGCTTATCACTGCTCCTAACACCTGGCCCATAGGAGCTAAATATTCAATAGTTGTGCTACCCCTAATGCAATCCTGGGAACTGCAGCATTGTCATCACCTGAGAATTTAGTAAAACTGCAGAATCTCAGGTCCACCGTAATCTCATGAATCAGTTGTTCTTTAACAAAATCCCCAAAGTTCATATGCACTGAGGTTTGAGAAGCATTCGGTAAGTAATCAAGTGAGACTAGAAATCTGGTTGTGCCATCTAAAAGTTGGAAGATGTGAAGTAAAAATAAATATTTTAGGAAAGGTGAAAAAAATCAATAAAGTTAATATAAAAGGAAAAGGGTTTTTTTTCTTTCGAATAAAAATCTGCAAGAGGAGAGCGTCTTTTTATAAACTCAATACTGGGCCAAGCTAAATGAACTGCATGACACAGCCTGGCCTGCGGAGCGTTAAGGAGGAATCCCAACTTGTTCCCTAACATGTACCATTTCCTTTAAAGTGCCGTGGAATGGTGAAAACCTGATGTGTTGAGCTTAGTCTAGGCTCTATTTTTCCTAGCAGGATATTTCATCATCTTCATGCTCGTGTGGAGTGCTCTAGGCTCATAGCAAGAAGGCTTAGCAGGACACAGAGATGATTTAATGGACCATGCGAATCTCCAAACTGGAGCCCACTCTCAGAATAGAAACAAGCACCTGGGATCTTTGGAGTACATTGTCATGGGGCCAGAAGAAAGGATGATACTCTCCACGGTTTAGTGAATTTGGAGATGCTTTCTGTTGGACCACTTTGAATTCTAAAAGAAAAAATTTAAAAAAAACCATTGCCTAGCCAAAATAGAAAGGAGAATTGCCAGATATTTTGGAGAAAAGCATCACATTTGCAACTCTATAGAAAATGAGGTATATCTGACATGCTTTGATCCTTTTCCATCTTTGAAAATAAATGCTTGAGGAGTCAGGGGCCAGAATAAACACCGTGGTAGAAGAACCATATTCTGCTCTGTCCCTTCCATGCAGTAAAGTGCTTTGATCTTTTCTGGACATCATTAGGAATGTGCAAAACCAGTTATTCTGACTCTGAGAGAAGATCATTGGCATCTTCTGTTTAGATTTCCCCCATGAAAACAAAGGCAGAATCCAACTACAAGGAAGGATTCTTGGAGATGGCCTGAGCCACAGGCATCCCTGTGGAGAGCTGACAAGGACCACAGTCCTGCTTTTGAACTTTGCTACAGCTGGCGCCTGCACGTGAATGAGTTGAGACAGTAAGAACAGAGCAGACACGATACAGGTCTGGATGCTAAGGCAGAGAGAAGAGATGTGGCGAGAAAAGGCCTCCAGAATCCATAATCTAGAAGTATAAGTCAGCACAAAGTCCAGAAGCCCCTCTCTCGCTCCCTTGGCAAGGTACTGGAGGCATTTCACAGCCTGTTCTGAACCTTCCTGTCCAACATCAATATATGTCGAAACACCATTCCCATATTCTTTCCCAGCGCAAATTATTGCTCCCACTGTTTCTTCTCTGATACTTTCATTCCCCAGCACAACGAACTGAAAGTCATCTCTCAAGATTAGAGCCCACAATATTTCCTTACAGATGTCATCCCACCCCTCCCAAGGCCAGAAGGGCAGGTTAGAGCACTCGTTCACTGGGTTCCTATAGCAGTTAATACATAGTTCTTTTTTAGAATTTACTGCATTGTTCTTTAATTTCTTTTTTATAGCCCAGACACACTAATGTGGTACCCTAAAAGGAACACCATGTCTTTCTTATCCATTTCATATGCCTAATTATTGGCAATAATGCAAGGCACAAAGTAGGTAATCAATATTTGCCAACTTTGAACAAAATTATCCTTTTATTTATAAATTCCCTTTAAACAATCTCTCAACCCTCTTTAACATTTTTTTAAATAAATATAAAATGAGGGTGATGTATCTGCTCTAAAATTACTTAAGAAGTTCATTTGGCTAAACATGAAATGCCTTAAAAGCCCAAAGTCCATCTCAAGTCGTTCACCTTCAATAATTTTTTTGCTGACAACTCTGATCCCTAGGGCTATCTCCTTTATCTACAGGACAGTCGACGTGATACAGAAACACCAAGGAGTGCTGTCTTTCATTGCTCTTTAATTGTTTCATATCTATAAGTCTTATCTCCTCAGATATATTGTAGTTCAATTCAATTCAAACAGATTAAAATCAGCAAATAGTTATTGAGTGACCAGTGTGTGTGAGGATCTGTGCTACTTGAGTGCTGGCACCAGTTCTTGTTTTAACTTTGTTTGTTTTCATTTATTCAACAAATATTTATTGAGCATTTACTTACACATATGATCACTGTTCTGAGAGAGATGACATTTCCTTTTAGGTCTTAATGTTTCCAAGAAAATTACCAGTGTTAAACAAGGTCAAGGGAAAATTGACCAGGCTACAGCAAGTGATTCTGGATGGAGCATCTTGGTGATCCCAAGCTCAGTGTAGATTCACATGCTGCAAATTCGCATGTGATTCAGGTAATCCTTGGCATGAGAAGGTTCCCGCCAGGAGGTGAAACATGGCAGAAAAGGACTGCGAACAGCAGTCTAAGTCAGAAGTCATATGGCCTATGGGTTTCAGAACCCCTGCCAGGTAGCAGAGGCCTAGAAAACAAACCCCTGCCCTGTGATGTAAGAAAACGGTAGCCCCTGGAGAACACCTAGAAAATACTAAGCAAAGTAATTTAGCCAAAAACTTGGGACTTTCAGCTGAACCCTCATAGACTCTATGAACCTCTGATGAAAATGCCAGCAACAAGACAGCTCACACCCGGAACCCCAGAACCTATACCTCCCAGGCTGTTATCAAGCCCAGAGGAAGCAATAGAAGCCCAAAAGTTATGACTGAATCACTGAGTTCCAGATCTGGGGAACAGAACTCAATTCTAAGTTCCCTCAGATGGCAGCCTTCCATCCTTTCACCTGCCTTAGTTCAGTATGGGCATGAGCTTGCTCATAGGGGACGCAGAGTACCCAACGTCAGTTGAGTTGAGGAGAGAAAAAAGGGACCAGATGGGACCAATACCAGGAAAGATCAGAAGGTCTCAGGAGCAGGAACCAAGTGACCAGGTACTATAAATAGTTCCCTGTGTCACCGCACTTACTGCAGTGCATTGAGATTGTCTTTTTCCTTGTCTGTCTCTCCCACTAGGCACTAAGCCAGTCGGCCCATGATGACAGAAACTGAATCTTATCTTGTTCATCATTTTATTCTTAGCACAAAACACAGTTCCTGCTACAGAGTGGTCCTAATAAACGAAAGAGTGAATTCATGTCAAGCGTACGGTCAAGTAAAGTCAGTCAGGTAAAGAAAAGTCAAAGTGCTGAGGGTGGAGATGCACTTCAGGCCAGCCAGGCAGTGGGTCATGTCTAGAAAGCCAACTGAAGAAGTACCGAATAGTGGCTACCATTCAGTAGTGTCTGGGCTTTGGAGTCAATCCCAGATTTGAATTTTAGCTGATTCTGTTAGTTTTTACCTTGTGAACTAGAACAAGTTGTTAATTTGCTCTGAACCTCCGTTTCTACTCCATGAAATAGCAGTTTATCCTACCAAGCTCATGGGAGGCTTTAATAAGGTAGTATAATAAAAGGTCAGTTTAGTGCTAGATCCAGTTTTCAACAACTGGTTGCTATTAAGGCAGGCAGGAAGCAGCAAATCCTGTAATTCCAATAGCTAATAAGCGTTATCCAGAGTTGGGGAGATTTATCCAGAGATAAAGAATCATGTCTCCAAGACTAAAATAATAAATGATGAGGAGCTCAAATGGAGACTAAACACACAGGCCAGAGATTGAGGTGTCCAGATCCAAGCAAGGGATCTTATCTATCAGAAATAGAGGGATAGAGGAAGGAGTAGAGCTTGAACCTGTGCCAACAGCTTTCTAAGGCCAGGAATCCTTCTGTGCCTTAGAGCAGGGCTATTCATGATGAGTGGGCAGACATGAGCTCATCAGAGAAGGTAACGAGTACACTTGGCAACAGCAGGTATGAGAAAGGATGTGAAGTCAGGCAGTTCATGACAGCCAGGCACATAGAAGGTGGTCAGTAAATAGCTGTTGACAATTTACTTTCATCATGAGCACAATCGTTCCTAAGTGGGGAAGTACATAAGCCCTCATTTTGATTGTGAAACTAGATAAAGTTGAGCCTGTTATTTGCAGACATTCTAGAGAAAATAGTGTTTTCTAAACTATCCCCACTGTTTCATTTGTGGAATCACTGGAGTGCTTTATGGAATGTTTGACCATTTGTCATTAATCTACATCCAACGATATAGGAAGCGCCTCCTTTGCCAGCATGGAAACAATATTTCTTGGCTGAAATGGGAGAGAGCCAAATTGAGGGCTGGAAGAATGAGTCTAGCACTTTTACCACTCAGAAGACCTTCTCTCTCCAGTTACCCACTCTTACTAAAGTCGTGTCATGATTTTGCTTACAGAGACAGTGGTGATTCTGAAATTCTCCAGCTTCTCCCAACCCTTGTTCAAGCATGGGGTCTTTGGGGGTTGGTTTGGGCTGTTTTTCCTGAGTAATGAATCTGTTTCTGAGCATAAGAGCAACAGACATCACACAAAATGCAAAGTTTTCTTATAAAAATGTCAGTTGCAATAAAAGGAATCTGGAGCCAGCCTGGCAGCCTGGGAGCTGTTACAAGATGAAGTCAGAGTTTCAGCTTGTGTCTACATGACACCAAACATTCAGCTAAAAAGTGAAAAAACTCAAGCAGTCATCCAGATGCTTTGTCTGCTTGATGCCAAACATCCTGATGATTTCAACGATCCAGATGTTTGGCATCAGGCAGACCAACATCCAGAATCTGGCTAGGTGTTTGGTATCTTGTGGACACAGCTTTGGACCACTGGGCAGTGAAGCCCAAGAACTTGGACGTCATTTATCCTGACTGTTAGTGGAAACCGTGAATCTCATAAGACCTTCATAAGAGTAAAGCAATTCAGTTTAAAAAGTGAAAAGAGCCTGGAATCTCACAGTTAGGCTAATAGGGCTTTATCAGAGGAACCAATACAAAGGAAAGAAAAGCAAAACAAAACCCAGTACAGTTCAAATGATTTCACAGTCCCTCACTCAGCCAATGGACCCCTTTATGAGTTCATTCCTCAAGTTCTGGGGAAAGGGCAGTAAGAGAGCTCAGCTCTTTAGCAAGTCAAAGTTTGAATCTAATCTTGTATTAATATCAGGTTTTACTTATTAAACTGGATCTTCTGCTTCTCAAAAGTGAATCTGAACTTCTAGTCTGACTTCAGAACTTTTTCTGTGTGCACCAACCTGGTCATGCTGAAGGTATTTAACCTTCAAGCTGACCTTTTCTTAGATATACCCCCTTAGTATGAATGTAAGCAAGGACTGAACTGGCCTCTGAGGAGACAGACAGAGTAAACCGGGCTTATTTCATTCTCTTTTCTAGATGGGAACTATTTTCTTCATCCTGCTCCTCTGTATTCTGGTTAATGATCTATGCCTAACTCTCTTCTCCCTCTTCTCCAAATAATCCCGAGAAACAAGAAATGCAGAAAAGAAGAAAAGGGGTGGAGTGGGAAGAGGAGGGGCAATGATCTATGCCTAACTCTCTTCTCCCTCTTCTCCCAATAATCCCGAGAAACGAGAAATGCAGAAAAGAAGAAAAAGGGTGGAATGGGAAGAGGAGGGGCAGAGAGAGAGAAGAAAGAGAAGAAAGAAAGAAAGAAAGAAAGAAAGAAAGAAAGAAGGAAAGAGAAAGAAAGAAAGAAAGAGAAAGAAAAAGAAAGAAAGAAAGAAAGAAAGAAAGAAAAAAAGAAAGAGAAAGAAAGAAAGAAAGAAAGAAAGAAAGAAAGAAAGAAAGAAAGAAAGAAAAAGAAAGAAAGGGGAAAAGACCAAAGGTCCCGAGGACAGCATGTGCAGAGTAGTTTAAAAACAACATAAAAGGAACAATAAGAACAACCTAATAAAAGGATGAAACACAGTCATGCGACAGAGAAGAGAATCTGAACATCTGCACTTTTTCTTATTTATAACCATGTCAGGAAAACAGGAAAAAGAGTGCGCAAAACCTCAAGCGGAATTTTCTAGTACATTTCATTAGGAAGAAAGTGACCATTTTGATTGTCTTCTATAGGCTTGAAATATACAATTCATCATTGTCTCATGCATCCTATGATTGTGAGTTAGTCGTTATTACTCATTGTTATGTGGGGGAATTCCTCTTCTGCCCACATCTGGACTTTTGCCGTTACAGCAAAGGGTAGATAGAAACAGAGCCCGTCTGACCCTTTGTCATTTCTGGATTCTATGTATCCTTCTCTCTTTTGGGATGTCTCCTTTGCTATCTTTCTATTGTCCTTGTTGTTTGTTACCCGTCGGCTGGTTACAGTTTTTAAATTTTATTGTGACAATGGTAATGGCAATGATTGCTCTCAACCCAAATTAGCTAATCAATACGATCATTGTTAAGTCAATCGAGAGATTAGCAATAGCTAATATACACATAATTTGGGTTGCTTAGAAGAGACAGACATCTGTTTTCCTTGGCAGCAGTCTGTTTCCAGGCCTTTACTTGATACCATGTGTGTGCCTAACTCCTGTTCATAATAGCTTTTATCCTTGAGGTTTGGTAGTATAATTAATTGATGCCTTTATCTTTTCATGAGAGATGCCAACTCACATCAAAAAAAAAAAAAAAAAAGAGAGAGAGAGAGAGAAAAGAAAAAAAAATAGAACAAAACATACTACAAAGGCTTGGCTTTATATCTGGTAGAACAAGAACCTCAAAGCTGGACTCAGTATTAGAGAAAAATAAAGATTGCTTTCATCCACATTGCTAAAAAATTTGCCTATATCCTCTCATTTTCCCTGTCATCAAATTCAATGAGTATTCAGGTCTGAATATTAAAGTCTGACTTTGGCCTTTGAGAAATACAGTGTCAATCAAAATAGAATAGATGAAGGACAAGGTGTTTGTCCTGATGAAACCTGGGGATGCCAGACAGCATGATGGGAAACATTTTGCATTGTGCTGGGAGGTTACCTGCCTTCTCCAGAAAGAACTGGAGTGTGCATTTTTATAAACTGTGGATTAAACAGTCAAGTCAGTGTGTTTGTTTGTTGTAATGCTCTGCAAACTGGGATACCTGCATATTGGGAAAAGAATACTATCCTGTCCTACTCCTTAGAGAAAAATCAATTCTTTAATAGGTAAATAATTCTGCTGTGTTCAGAGGAGTGCCTAGATTTCTTAGACAAGGGTAATTAAGATTATGATTATTTATTCATCTCCTCATTAAGCATTTATTGAATAGGAAAGCAGCATGCTGTTTGACAGGAAAAACTCCAAACTAAAAAGGATGATCAGGGTTCTGGTTCAGTTCAGATGGGATGATTAGATAAGCTCATGAAATATTTAAATGAAAGTAAAAGACAATACACAATTAAGTATATAAATGGGCATTTGGTAAGACAACTCTGTCTAAAGGAAAATAGCATTATACTTCCAGGATGTAAGAGTAAGAAACACTTTTCGAAATGTATCTTCTTAATTATTTTCATTATTATTCATTTATAATTATTAATACTTAGTCTCAAAAACCAAATCCAGGTATTTTTCTTATGTAAACACAAAGACAAGCATCAAAACTTAGGTTTAAGATAGCCATTTCCCTGGTAGCTTAAATTATTTTTTTTTTTCAAATCCAACTATTTACAAGTATATCTTAATATTTATATTTTCTTTACTTATTATTACTAGTATATAAAAAGAATAGACTAATAATAAGCACTGATGTATGCAGCCAGCTTTGTCAAATCTTAATATATTGCCCTCTTTTTTAAAAATCTTTCTTGGGGGGTTGGGGGGAGACGTTCCATATTCAGTTGAAGCTCCTTATATTCCCTTCTCCTAATTCCGCTCTCCTTCCTCCATCCCCCTAAAGTTAATAACTATTCTGAATTTGGTGTTCCCCATGCATGTTCTTACACTTTTACATTACATGTTCGTATCTATAAATATATATTACATGTTTTCAACTTTATTTAAAAGGTATCGTACTTTATTATGATGAATCATTTGTTTTTTTCACTAAACATTGTTTTTGTGATGTATCCATGCTGATATTTGTATATGTAGCTCATTTATTTTAATGGTTGTTTATAGACATACCACAATTAATTTATCCTTTCTGTTCATTGACACTTGGTTTGTTTCAAATTTTGTTATGATAAGCAAAGCTCTCATGAATATTCTTGAACAAGCCTCTTTGTGTATATGTGCTAGAATTTCTGTAGGGGCAGAATTGCTGGATCGTTTAATATGTGCATCTTTTACTTTCCTGTTTTCTAATCATTCTCCAAATTGGCTGTACTGATGTGTCCACCCGCCAGAAGTGTATGAGAATTTCTGCTTATCCACTTCTTAGACAATACAGGTACATTTAATAAAAGTATTATCACTGTTTCTACACTCAAAATCCCTGAAATGTTACTAAGAATAAATGCACAATTGCTGCGTTATTGAAAACAACATATTGTACATTACCACAAATGCCATGAAAGAATCTCCAATGCCTACAAGCCTTCCCACTGAGGAAAAGTTACCAGTTGCTCTGTTGCTTCCTAAAATTTTTTTCAGAATGTTCATTCAAGTCATGATCAAGTTTTAGAACCAGAAAACATTTTAGAAATCATTCTATCCAGCAGCATTATTTAAACATAAATAATTATACAGAAAGTCACACAACTATGATAATAATCACAGTATTATAATTTACTGAGAACCTACTATATGCCAGGTACCAGTCTAGGTGCTTCATAAATATTCGTATTTTTTATGACAAGAGCCAGATAGAATCAGAAAGAGTTTATTCTACAAAACACATTTACATGGCATTTGAGAGCAAGACACCATGTTATTTAATGTGAGGGGAGCAAAATTGTGCCAGACTCAGTCTCTGCTTTCAGAGGCATACAATCTGGAAGGGAAGGTGACACCACAGTGTAAATTAGCATGTGAAGAATACTGGGTGAAAGCTCAGACCAAGGCAGGCAACTGAGAAAAGATCTTTTTCCAGTTGGGATCATTTAGGAAAACATTCTAAAGAAACTGGTATGGGAATTGGGCTTTGGAGGAACACTAGAACTTGAATGGGTACCATCTCACCTTGGCGGTGCTATCTGGGCATTGCCCATTTAATGACTGAGGTGCGTAGTAAATGGAATCTAAGAACCTATAACCATACCCAGTCATTGAAGTGAGCATGTCTAAGGGGAGGTGGGAGGACAAATCAGACTAGAAGGGGAAGATCAGTCTGAGGAAGATCAGTCTGGAGAACCAGGCAGCTAACAATGGGGGAAATCCAACAAGAGTCTATCACAGGAACACAGCAACAAGGCCTCTGTTTTCTAGCCCCTGTTGAACTCTTCTTTTGACCTCCTCTCCTTTACTCTGTTCTGTTGGCCTCTCTCCTGCTTCTGGAGCATGGCAGGCTGGTGGACCCAGCAGTATCTTTCATCCACAGTTTTCTCTGGTTGGAACAAAATCCCCAGTTTTATGTGCACCAGGCTTCTTCTCAACATTCAAGTCTCATCTGAGATGCTTTCCCCAAACATCTTATCTAAACCAGTCTCTGCTTCTCCTTCCTCCATCTCAGCAGCCCATTTTATTTTCTTCATAGTCTTTCTCCAAAATTATCTTGCTTCTTTATTTAACCACCTGCCCCCGTGAAAGAGTGAGCCCACGAGAACAGGAAATTGTAATTCTCGTTATATATTCTGTGGCCCATCTCTGGCACATAAGAGAGCGTCAATAAACACGTGTTGACTGTTAAATCAATGAACCACAATATTACAGCTTCCAAAAAGTTAAGCAAGCGATCAGAACTACATAGTCTTTGGGGAAGTTAGAGTTTCACAGGGGTAGAGTTTAGGGGCAGGATTATATTAAGGGGACACTGAATAAGTTGTATGGTATAGGACGATACCAAAATGTGGCACAAATTCAGGTACCAAGACTGAGGGCTAAGGTCCTTTGATTCCAAGGAATCAAAGCAGAACTGAGGAGGGCGAACAGGTTAACTTATCACAAAGGGATTTTCCACCACAGTTTGAGTGTCAGGCTAGAGCTCCTTAAATCCCCTCAGCCTCAGGTTGGGAATGAGGGACTTAGTATCCTGAGACCTCATGCATCGGCGGAGGCAGAGAGCTTTCAATATTTCTTAAAGCAGAAATATTGGTGAGGGGAGAGCAAAGATGTATATTCCAAGTGGCAGGGACAGCAAGAGCAAGGCAGAGAAGTGACGTATCTCCAGCTTAGGCAGTTTCTGGTAAATCATATATCACAGAAAATTCCTGTTGAATTGATTTCAGCTTTAATTTGGTGACTATGTTAGGGCAGAGAGCCTAAACATGGGCAAACTAGTTGGAAATTTATTCCAAAATTTGGTTCATTGCATACCAATGAATAGGGGCAGATATGGCAAAGAGAATCAACAGGTCTTGATGACTAATTGTTTGCTTGGAGAGAGGGTTTAGGTAGGGGACAGTATAGGAAAGAGAGAAATAAATCTTATTCTGATCTTCAGAGTCTGGGTGACTGGGGGAAACCATTACAGAAATAGAGAAATCGAAATATAGAGTTAGGTTAGGGTGGGGCTGGAAAGTTCAAAGTAGATATTTAGGGTACATGAAGGCTTGAATTCATTGGTGATACTTAAGAGGTAGTCAAAATGAGACTGGGGCTCTATAGAGGCCTGGAATGAACATACATAGGTGTAACTAAGTTACTTCAATCATTTTCAGAAAGAGGCAGACTGAGGATTAAACTAAATAGAATTGGAAATATCAGCTGCGTAGCAAGAACATAGCAGGACCCAACCTATCCGGTCTCATTATTCAGCAGCAGAATTATACCAGGATTCATCTCAAAAACTAAACATGCTTTAGACCACAAATTAATTCCCACAAGCCCCTCAATACCTAGCATGCTCTACTCTAGGCAATTTGCTTTTCTTAGAAGGCAGTATTGCTAAGTAGGTAAGAGTATGGCAATGGAGTAAGATTGTCTGTGTTCAAATCCAGAATTGCCACTCGATAACCAGGTGACTTTAGTCAGGTTACTTAACCTCTCTGTTTCTTTATCTGTAAGACAGGAATAATAATAGTACCTTCACAACCCATAAGATCGTTGTGAAGATCAAATAAACTAATGCATGTAATGCATGTTGCTTAGAACCTGATATATAATAAATACTCAATAAGGGTCCCTGAAGTTTAAAACATATGTTCTTATTTTCATTTATGAATAGGGCTTGCTTAGCCTGGGTAATCTCTTAATTCTTAGAAAATCGTAGAATATTTTCAACAAAATAGAAAATAATTCCCATTCCTGTTCATTTCACCAAAAGAGGCCACCTCCTTTGATTGAGATTCAAAAATATACCACTTAGGCATGCTGCCACTATGCCAAGTCCTGTGGGGTGCCACAGTGTAGCAACTCAGGTGCACTGAATTCTCACAATTGAAAATGCCCTGGGAGAATTTCAATGCCATTGTTTTGGAGACTTCCTTTCGCCCTGCTTTGAATTTGTCCCAGTTCCAATTTCAGACAATAAATCATAAGCCTTTAAAAAGAGAGTTCCGTTCAATATTGAGAAAAGGGAAAATGAATTCCTGAACTAGATATTCATTATCACTCCCTGACTTGAGTGACGTCTGAACTCTTTAGCTTGGTAAATTCAACTGTGGGTTTTGTTTTGTTTTTTTGGTTTTTGGGTTTTTTTGCTTGTTTGTTTATTTTATTTTGCTTTAAACCAGAAGGTTTATTGAAAACGAGGCCATCTTTCTGTTTTGTTTGTAGTTGTTGGACCATCACAAGCAAGGAGGCCGTGGAATTTATTATATTGCCATTTTTATTACCTTTAAAAAAATGAACTCTCGCAATACTAACTTTTACAAGGATAATCTATCTATCTACCAGCAAACATCAGCAGGCCAGACATACTGGCAGTCTCTAGTCAATCTGTAACTGAAAACTAAAAATGTAGCAGGAAATCCTAATAATGAAACTTGCAGGATTATAGAGCTGATGAAGCAGAAAACAAAAAGTAGGTGATAACTGCTCAGAAGTGCAACCTTAACAGTTGTCATGTCTTTGAGGATTTTCTTAAGGCGTGGGCAGATCTTCATCTATTTTTGAATTCACTTTAGCCATCCAAAACAACTCCTGGCTCAGAGTTATTTTCCATACTCTTCTAAGATAACACCTGGTAGCTACCATCAACAGAACTATTCCAATAAGCGTTTTTTGTTCAATAGTCTTTCCCAAAGTAATAGAGAGTTCAGGTTATCATATCTTACTGTCATGTGATACTAAATCACATTCCAAAGAGAGATAACAAGCCTGCCAGAGGGGAGTGGGCGTGGTGGGTGTGGACTTTGTCCCAGCCAAGGTTCCTTTCCCTCCTAGGGGGCTGTGTTTCAGGCTATGTGGTTGGAAGAGGTACCAGAGCTGGGTAGAGTGGGGTAAAGGAAATAAGAGAGGGGGTTCTGCCATTGGCTCAAAAATGCCTAGGCCCATCTGGGTCCCACAGAAACTGTGATTTCATCTTATTTTGCCAGTGTATCACAAAGTGGCTTTGAGAGATCATGCCCTCCCGACATGTACCAGCTTTCTCTCCTATGAAATAGAAAATTTTACACTTTCTGCTTAGTGTAGAATGGGGAGATGTGTCAGAAAGGCAAAATCTGCACACCGATACTGTTTTCCAGTTTTCTGCAGTGGGTCTTAGCAGCCAGCGGCCCACCTCCCATGGTCACAGACACCCTCCCCGCGCCCCGGGCTCTGGCTGCATTCAGCCCCACACAGGCTCTGGCTGCAGGGTGAACTAGTAAAATGCAGACTGGACCAGGCCTATGGGACACGCTTCCTAGATCTGTCTGCTCACTTACTTTGTGTTGCCCTCACCTACCTCACGCTGGCTGCTGCCCATGTGCCTGGAGACTCTGCTGGTGTCTTTCTCAGTAACCATGGTCAGAACCATGGTCTCAGGCAGCAATGCTTTCTAAGCTTCCTTTGGGAATCTAGAGGACAGCAGACTTGTCTGCAGCACTTCCCTAAAAGCCAAGGAGAACCCAGGGATCGTTCAGTGAAGATTCTCAAGCTCAAGTGGTACTGAACACAAAAATAACTCTTTTAAAAGAACATGAAGTCATTTATGTACAACTGGAATCTGCTCTCACCAACGCACCCACCATGTGCGTTTTTGAAGTCATGTAAGTATGGCAATTCTGAACAGAAAATGGCTTGTTTCTAGGATTGGAAACTACTACATATTTACGTCTTATTCAACATGTGAAAGCTTCATAGCTATTGAACTAAGAATATAGTATATAAGAAGACAGAAATCAGGGCCTAGAAAATGTGTCTCTTTGCAGTCTCTGATCATCCCAGAGAAAGGCAAGTACACCTTTTGCATGAGAGGAAAAAAATCTCAAACAGGCTACAAAGGTGATGCAGTCTACCAGAACTCAGACTGGATCAGACCTATAGGACACGCTACTGGTGCACTGGCCTGCCTGCTCAGGCCTCTGACCATCATAAGACAAAACCAGTATGTACTTGCTATGTGGAAATTCATCTCATTTCTAGCATCCCCAGCTCCTGGGACACTGAGGCCATCATGGAGCCAGTCCATGTTTCCTCTCTGCCGCAGTCTAGGTTAGCACTCAAGACAAGCCCAAAAGAACCACTGGGCTGGCCTCAGAGCACCCCAAGCTGACTCCTAAGGGTCCCTTCAGATGAACCAGTTGGCCTTGTTTACTAAAACTAGAGAAAGCTGAGGGTCCTACGGAATATGATTATATTCATACATGTAGGGAGAACCCTCTCAAGTAAGCCACCTGCCTCTGGTCTTCTCTTGAAATGAAGAATATTTAACTTTCTCTTGGAATTAAGAATATTTAACTTTGTATGAAACAAACGTGGATGAAAAAAAAAAAAAAGAGGTTCTATGGAAAGTAATCTCACAGGGTGATCTGATCATAAATTCCTAACTGAGCAGGTCATGGTGGGTTGTCACATGCCAGGCATGTAACTTTTTAGTAAAAGGTTTATATGTGCCTTAAGCAAGCCCTGTCCATTGTTTCTGTGCAACTAAGTTAACCACCCTCATGAAAGCACATAATCTCGTTAACTGTTCCGTAATCCAATCCCTGCCTTGCTTTCTCCCATCTCCATGTAATCGCCACGACATTCCCACCTTAATTTCAAAAGCATAAGGGAAGGGAAGCTGTTAAACTGTTATTCTCTGGAGCATTTCAGATCTTGCTCCCTGGCATATGTCGTCAATTTGGCACCAATAAACTCTTATAAAAATTCTCTACAGGTTTGGATGTTTTTATGTCGACACATTAGAATATACTGATATCTGGAGTACCTATATATACAATAAAACATGTGTCATATTGTCCTCCAAACTCATGGAACTGTGAACATTAAATATGCACAGCTTTTTATATGTCAAGCATACCTCAATAAAGTAGTTTAAAAAGTAAAAAATAAAATGTATTCTATTCTACCATCTAATTTACATCTTTGTTCATGTGATTTAAATGATTTTTAGGATTTCCATGAACATCGTTCTAAACATGTTCCCCCGCCCTCTTCCCATCTCACGTGTTTGTCTATGGGGTTTTTGTTCCCCCCTTAGAAGATATATTTCACATTGGCCCTCATGTCATTACTCATTTTATATCTTTCTCTAAACCCTGGTGAAGACATTATGTGATTGTGGAATCTGTGCCTCGCTAATACTTGTCAGCTGATCATTTCATAGTGCTTGTTATAAAAGATCATCTAAAGTAGGATTTAAAGTTGGATTTAAAAGGTTGAACCCTAGTTTTTTTGTAATTCTTACACCTACACCTACATAGGTGCATACTCCACCTATGTCTCTGAAACCAACAGGGATAAAAAAAAATTGTATTCTTTTAATGTCCCTAAATGTGCTAGTGTTCATTTTAACTCTCTTTTTGCACATTAGTCTACTACTACATCTTAATGTGTGTTTATAGTGAAAATGTGACCATTTGCTCAGCCTTACTTTGCAGGAGGTCATAGAAGAGAGTCTGTTCTGGCCTTCTGAAAGGTAGACTCTCCCCCAGTCACTGGAGTGAGTGGGTGATTGCTATGAAAGGATGTTTCGAAATAGCTAAAGATTGTCTTGATTCATAACTCAGCTCTTTTAGTATATGGTTTGAAAAAAGCTCCTGGTCATTCATCAACCCACACGGCAGCAGCAGCGGGGTCTTTGTGCTAAACTTTGTCTCTGCGTGTGTACATCTATGTACATATACATAGGGTTATAAATAAACACATGTGCCTAACTTGACCCATATTTTAAACATAATCCACCCTCAATATTACATGATTTCAGGAGTGTTTGGAAAATATTTTGCTTCAAGGACCTCCGTGATATCAAATTCCACAATGAGAGACTCATTCCTTTACCTGAAATTTCTTCTTCTGTTGTGATACAAATAACCGTGGGATAGTGCTAATATTTAGAGCCATGCCCCAGTACAAGTAAAGTTATCTCATTCTCTACTGAGAGTTGGGTTTGATTTCTAGGAAAGCAGAAAGGACAGATGACAATGACTGCCCCGGGGAACCCAAGAAAAGGAGAAGGATGTCCAAGAAGAGAGGATAGAGTTGCACCAAGACAGTTTTCACAATTATCCCTGGGGCCAGAATGGCAGGCATGTTTCAAAACAGAAATGACCTAACTAGTGAAATCAAAAGAGACCTTTAGCCTCAGAAACAAGAGAAAAGGAAAAAAGAAATAGCAACGTCAATAAACAAGAGTTACACCTCTCTTTTCACGAATCTGCCCCTCCTCCCTCAAATGCCTTCTGTGTTTCTCTAACTTATTCTTGTCTATGGACCCCCAACAAAGTCTGGTTGCCTTTTATCCATGTGGATTGGCCATTGGCCACAGCTTACATTTCCCTTGTTAAGAAAAGGAACGAACCCCCAGATTGCCAAACATTTATAAACAAATGAATTTAGAGTAAATGTTCAAAACAAGCCTTTATGGCAATTATAGACAGTCAAGGAGGTGAAAGTGAAACCAACCCAGGCAGAGAGGATAACAGGGTAAAATAGAGGCCCGTAGCCATGGGACCTAAAAGCCTGGCCAGTGAAGGGAAAAATGCGTGTCCAGTGCTTAGGTCTGGCAGAAGCTTCACCATCTGAATGACAAGTCTCATCAGGTTACCTGAATAGAGATGTTTTCAGTTTCTCCTCTTAGAGCATAAGGGCAAGGTCACTTGATGCATCACGCCCTGGCCTCTCAGAGTCCTCCCGGGGCCCTAATGAGAGACAGAATAGAAGATTTTAAATGTAAAGATTGGACAGTCTGTGCCGTGTCCAGGAAAACCTGGCTATGGTGGGCTTATTGTTGTCATGATGACCATTATTCTTTGGCCAATCTCTTTCATCGCCCCTCAGTGTTTTTGTGAGACAAAAGAACCCAGCTGAGACTTCAACAAAAAAGAATGCAGGGAAAGGGGAGAGAATACCTTGAGCAAGAATAGCTTAGAAGGAGCCAAAAGTGGAAAAGGAAGTCTAATTCTGTCCTGGTGGGAGGGAGAGGGGGGTAAAGTTTTTTGAGAAATGTAAACAAATCAGGAAATCCTGGCACTTACTCCAGTTCCGATCTGGGGAAACGCACCGGTCCTTTCCCTGGGACTGAGCTGCTGTTTGTGAATGAAATCCAGATTAAATTATTCATTGAGCCCTGCCAGTTTCCAGCTTTCCTTTTGCCTATGGCATAGCTTAAACCTTAAAATAATAATAATAAAAAAACATATGCATGTTATTAACTCTCCATATTCAAATGGAAATTCAATGCTATCATAAATCTCTTTTCTAATGTAAATTCCTTTCTCTAGCATGAAGCTGCAGGAAAGCCATTGTATCTGAGCAATCTAAACTTGAAAGAGAATTTTTGTTAAACCAGTTGTGATAGGGGAAACATGTTTTTCACTGAGTCGAAAGAAAGATTAAAGTTGGTTGTAAAAAGGGGTGGGGGACTGAGGGAGAATTATTGGTTGCTTGGATAATGATTAGATACAGAACTTCAAGGACAAATTAAGAGGCACAAAAGAAAGAGTCATGCAGATAAGTGAAAACAGTTCCAGTGATATTAAATAAAAGATGCATTATTTATCTTAGGTTGTAATCTCTACTTCCATATTTGTCTCCATCTGAGCGACCCCCTTCCACACCATTAGCTACCCCCAAGTGGGTTCCAAACTCCACTGTACAATGCGTCATCAGATCACAGTATCTACAGTTCCGTTTCTCACTTATCAGAACCTTCCTCTCTTTCGCTAATTGTATTATGTCTGGGCGCCTCTGCTAAGGAAGCTTTGGTCAGGAAGAATGTGGGCACGAGATGAAGAGGAGACGTAGGTTTTGTTATTGTTGTCTGTTCATTTCTTGTTTTGTTTTGTTTTGTTTTTCTGTTTGGAAGTACGTTGGTACCCTTTGGTTAATTTAAAAATATTTTCACCAAGTACCACTAGTTTGTTGATCTGTCA